>NC_143195.1:25465000-25495000 GCF_051530095.1 Phoenix dactylifera | reverse complement strand
CTCCTGTTTCCTCATAAAATTCAGAGTCAGTAGAGGAAGACTCTGAATGATGTTGCTGTTTATGATTACTCTTTGACTGCCTCCTGTCATCTTTCCAAACTTCAACTTCTGGGTCAGAAGACCATAAAAATTCTGAATGATACTGCTTCTCATGTTTGCATTATGACCGCCTCCAGTTTCCCGAACTTCAGAATCAGAAGACGATGAAGGTTGATGATTAACATGATGTCTCTTGGATTCATTAAGACCTACTGGTGATCAGTGGTTGTGCTTGCTCATAGGTATGGAATGCTTCTTAGATTTGCTTGCCAAGAAGTTGGAAAGCAAAGCAGGGAGTCATCAAATATGTCATCTGCTACTATATGCTAGTTTAAGATCATCTGGTTGGCACCCACCATAGGGAGGGCATAATCCTAGTTTTTGCTTCAATTCCAACTTCAAAGGCTGCAAACAAGAGAACCACACCGTAGATGAGGTGTAGAAGACAAACATGTACATATGTGCAAAGAGACGGAATAAAAATTTAAATGACTTAAACTAGCAAATAGTTATGCCACAACATTATAAAAGCGTTGCTTCTCATGTTGAAGTAAATGATTCATACATGATGAAATGCTGCAATCATAATATGCAGTCCAGCATTTGTCTAACAAACAGCAAACACCTGCATTTAATTAGGAGTAATCTCAAGTTTCATTTATTCACTTGCCGAAGATAGTAGATTAATTTCCATGAAAACAATGCACTGGACAATAATGGCTGCCACAAACTATAAACTACTTCAGTACTTTTAGTCTTAAGAGTTTCCTTTTCCACCAAGTCATTCCTTTTCTATGTTATCTGTATATCTTTCATGCTAGCATATTAGACAACTACTTAAAAGCGAGTAAGCTCAGAACCATCGATTGAGTACACAAGGCATTTGGGATCTAAAGCATGGTTCAACTCTCGCAATACCAAAATGACTTGGTTTTTGTCCACAACCCAGTTTTCCCAATCTCTTAATCACTTTCATGGCAAAGAAAAATTCACAAAGCTAACCACAGAATGCCAGGATCAGCCCCAATGATTATTGTTGGGGCTAACCAATTATGAGATTGTTGGAACAGCAGAAGCAAGAAGCTCTAATATCACTTTATTTGGATATGGATGCAGAGAGGAAGAGAGGATAAACCTTTGGTGGAAACTCCAGAAGAAATGAACATCCCACTAATTAAACTTCTATGGGGCCACCCCTCGGGGGATGCAGCATCTTAAGCAAAAGTTTCTTCCATTTGAGAATCAGTAACAGCTAATTGAAGATATGAACATAGCAAGCTTTGGAAACCTACAGCTCTTCATTTTTTATAGAAGATAAGATACTCTTTTTTTCTTTTGCAATAAAGATCCAATATTTTTAAATGCATACATATTCATGGCCATTTCAGCTGATGTGAAGGGCTTTTGGGACATCTTTGTTCTCTTGCACATAATATTCAGTTGAATAAATACCCTATTCTGAGTCTTTCCCTTTGTGCATGCATACCATTAGTCTTCATACTTCTTGAACTTTGCTTGTTCTTGTGCCTCTTAATCAAAAAATGATTTCATGTTTATTCAACCTGTATCATTGAAAATTTTTCAAATTTTCAATCATTTTGCTTTTGAAGCTTGACCTTTTTCTTGAATTTCTACATTCCCAACATTGCTTCTTCGATCTGCATATCATCCTCTTCCCTTTCAAAATTTTTTTTTTTTTAACTTCATTATATTTTTGTCTCTTTGATTTGTCCATCACTTGCATTTTCAAATTCATAGTTTGTATTTTCTCTTCCACAATTTCTCCAATTTCTTTTAATTTTCTCTCTTTAATTTTTCAGTTTCTTCATTAAATTCATCTTCTTTTTTTTCTTTCTCATCCTTCTCACCAAATTCTACATTATCAAATTTTATTCTTATTCAATTTCATGTTCATCAATATCTTCTTCCAAATGTATATTGTCATCTAAATTGGCTAACCAATGTCCAGTAATGCACAAGGCACATGCTAAGAAGGAGTGAACTTCAGCTTTTCCAACACCCTGTTCGGAGATAGTATATCTTTGACAGCCTTCCATATTTCTTAGGTCATTGCCCTTTGTAAAATCTCATGTGCTTCCTCTTCTTGCTTTACTTGGATATTCTTTGTCATGAAACTCCCAAAAGCTTGAAGATAGGTGCAAGCTCGAATATTCCAATTTTTGCAGTTAGAAAAAAACTAATATTTCTTGTAAGAAAATGATCTCCCTCCTTTCTCTTTTCTCTTTTGTTTTACTCAGCTCACGTTTGTTGACAACATAGCTTTTGATTCTTCAAATCAATCTTGCCGTCATCTTTCCCATGTCCCTGCACTTCAAGCTTCCTTATTCTCAAATAACTCTTCTTTTGTTGTTAACCTTGCTGTATTTTTGTGGTTCTATAAAACTAAGTTGGGATTAAAAAGGCAAGATGCTCTAGTATCACCTTATTTAGATATGGATGTAGAGGGGAGTGAATAAATTGTTTTTATATCTTTTCACTTCACTTCTTGTTGTTCCTTACAAAATGACTCACTACAAGTGTTTATATAGATAACAGTGACTTTCATATCCCTCAAAGTAAATGCATCTCAACATCCCAAAAGATACAATTATCCAACACGAATGCTAAGAATATATATTGATAAAGATTCCACTAATATATATACACACACACAATTAATACTTCTAATTGGTATTAAAGCAAATTTGGTTTAATTTCCAATATGTATGCATTCTTTTCTCAAATTGATATTCTTTCTCCTCTAAGGATCATTAACTTGAATGTCCTATTAAATATTTTAAAAAAGTGTATGGCAGATTTATAATAAGACAAGAACTAGTACACAGTAGAGGTAAAGAAGGCATGAAACCGGATCATAATTAACAAACAATAAACAAGTAAATATGTAGCTTTTTTTCAATTTTCTTCAAGAAGAGTAACAAAGAGTGTTGCAACAGTGGTTTTCACTAAATGGTCAGCTCCTATGTGAGCAGAAACTAGCCAGGCACTCATGATCTCTGGAGACATTTCAGTCAGTCATTCCAGAAGCAGAATATATGAAAACCTCTCACACAACTCGATAAATTTCTGCAGGTTAACCTATTGCCTAGTGATAATAACAACCTAAGTTCATGTCCATGTATAGTTGAAGGGTGCTGATCGGTGCAGGGGCAAATTCCCCCTATAAACATCGAATATGGTACAGAGACATGCTATAGATTTGTTTTTGGACCAGCTTTCAAGTAAACTTCAGAAGGGTCTGGGTCTCTAGCAAGAGATCATTGTTTCAGATAACCCCAAGATTCATCCAACTGGAAAGAATATAAGTGCCTTCCAATAACAAATTAAGGTCTGAGATTTCTTCTACAGGCCATGTTTTTTCATACCATCAGATGATAGCAACATGGATTTTAGATAGAAAAAAAGAAGCATTGGACATTGGACATGCATTATCTTATTCTTGATTAGCAAGAAAGTTGCTTAATTTCTAATATAAAACAATGCAGAAAAGCAATTTTATTTCAAGATACATCATGTTTTGTTTAGTTTGACAACAACTCTAAATACAATGAACAAGACACAATACAGCATTCAAGACTGACTTCATTGATTTTCCCTCAGTTACAACACGCATCACCAAACTCTTGTTTATCAACTATAGACTTGCTATCGGCAATAACTAATGTAAAAAAGAACAAAAAAGAAAATCTTTGAAATTGCAATACATTGCTGGAAATGGATCTCTACAGAATTTTCACTTTAAAGTCATGGTTTTATAATCTTTTAAAAACTCATCAACTATTACAGTGGAAAATTAACAAAAATGCTCACACAAAAAGAAAAATATGGCGATACTTGCCTCACTAGAGTCTGTCTGTGCCATTATAGCTGTTAGTGGATTATCCCTCTTCAGCCGACTCTCTTCATTAGGCATTGTTGAATCTTTCAGAGGGCATTCACAGTCACCACTTTGATGGCCAAAAGTTCCACATCTTACACATCTTACACTGTGAATTTCAACTCCAAATGATTTCATCCTCACAGGCACACCCGTCTCCAGCCTGCAAAAGAGACATCAATGCAAGCACTCCATAAAATGAGATACACAATGTAACTGCCTATACAGTATTTTTTGAATAAAACATACGGCTGATAGATTTTGGTGCACTTTAACACAAGATCGGCTACACACATTTGTCAGACTGTCAAAGAATAAAACCGAAGCATGAATGCAAAATCATGGAATAGCCAACGGCTTTCATGAGCAAACTATCAAACATGTAGTACGAATGTTTAGACAAGTCACCAGAATCCAGAGAACGCTAATAATGCATAGTACAAGAAATCAAACTGTATGATCAAGTGAAATTAGAACTCAAAATCAAGAAAACATTGCTCAGATACATGTGAACTGTGCACTGTACCTTCCATATCGGCTTCTTCCCAAGCCTCATCCCACCCACCGTCACCTCCTCCTCTTCCATCTCTCCTATCTCTCTCTTTCCTCATCCTCTCTCTAGATGGGGAAGGAAAACATGAGATGAGGAAATCTTTCTGGCCTCGGATATTTCACGTTGAGATGAATCGATTCCTTAACCCACCGTTTGGGAGTTTCGGGGAGAAAGGAAAAGAAAGGAAACTTTAATGAGGAGAGAAAAGAAAACAAAGGAACAGAATAGTCTTTTCTCTCATCTGAAAGTTTTAGGAGAAAACAGAAAATACGTTCATTCCTCTTATTTGAAAATTTAGAAATAGTAAAAAACATTTCTATTTAATATTTTTATTAAAATATTTTTATGATAAAAGAGGTATGCTTATAAGTAGAGGTGCAAATGGATCGAATCAGATCGGATTATGAGTGATCCCGATCCAACCTGGATTCTTATTGAGGTCCTAATTTTAGACTCAGACCCAATCTACTAAAAAATCAGATCATATTGGATTGGATCCATGGCTACAAAAGATGCCTTAGGATATATTTATTTTTTTAATTTAGTACTTTTTTAATTTAAAAGTAAAATAGGTATTACAAAAAAATTTATTAAGTTTCAATTTTTTTCTCCAAATACTTCTATAAAGAAAAAGAAAAAAGAATTGAAGCCCAAAATTTTTTTTCTATTTTCTCTTTTTTTTCTCCACTAAAAAAATTTCAAACATCAGAATTTTTAATTTTTTCTTCAATTCTATTTCTACCGCCTCAATTCCAAGTTTTCAACTGAAGCCTTAAACCCTCATTTAGGGGTGGCAAAAAATGACCCGACCCGCCAACCCGACCCGTGTTCGACCCACTATAAACAGGTTTCGGTTTGGCCTAAACGGGTTCGGGTCGTAAACAGGTCGACCTATTTAACCTGTTTAGTAATTGGGTCGGATACGGATTTTAGATGTCTGACCCGTTTAACCCGTATAACCTGTTTAATTTTTGGGCTGATAGATAAGGAAATAAAGACCACAGGCTCACAATCCACGAGGCCTACAGGCTACCGCTCGGCCCAACTCACCGCTCGGCCCAGCTCCCCGCGTCGGTCCAGCTCCCCGCTTCTGCCTAATATCCCGAATCACGAATTCACGACTCCATCAGACCATCACTCCACATTCTCTTTAGGGTTAGGGACCTTAGGGTTAGCTCTAGCGCCGCCGCCGCCCGAGTTCTTTGCCTGTCCCTCTTCCCCCCTCCTCCGGACCTCCGCCCTCTCCTCCCCCGTGCCGGCTACTTCCGCCTCCCCGTGCAGCGCAGGCGTCCTCGGCTCCTCCTCCTCGCAGTAGTATCTCTGCAGAGTAGTCGGAAGAGAGGGGCGACGAGAGCACCGCCACTTCCGCCCCGCACAAGTACTCCGTCAAGATTCTCTTCGGCAACCGCCATGTGAGCACAAGTACTACGTCTGTTCTTCTTCTCGTTGGGAGCTTTGGTACAAATTCTTCCTTCCCTTTTTCTCCGTCTCCTGACGCTATGGGTTCGGTTTTTTAGCGGTTTCTTGTTTCAGATAAGGGCCCGTTATTTATCTTGGATTCTTGGAGTCTATTGTTTTTTTCTTTAGAGGGGGCCATTTTTCCCTGTGATCAACTGTTTCAAGAAGAGCAGGGGGATAGTTCGTAGCGTTATGTGGCATTCTTGGCGCGATATGGAAGTATTTAGTTTGGTTTGTGAGAAATCTTGATGCCCCCATTGAGAAATAAATCATGAGTATAGGTTTCTCGCTGCGTTTTGTGATGAACATTGGAGGGTATTGGCGTAACCTCTTTCTGGCTACTGGGCTCTTGATTAGAAATGCAACTCCTTTTGCTGTTTCTGTTTTTGGTCTCATTGTCTGTCTCTTTCTGGTTTATAGGGACCCACGATTGCAGTCCACATTGCCTGGCTACCAAGCTTGGTTTGTTTCGAATCTTTCGATTGAATTGCTAACATGTCTAATAGTGCTTAGCCCTTATTCTAAAAATATCTATTGTCGCATGATGTCGTACACAACTATTCGTACAGTAGATACTTCTATTTCTTTCCATTTCCCTTCCAAACAGCATTGAAACATGTCGTTTTGTTTTTCTTTTTAACAGGATGATAGCAGAGAAGCAATTGCAATCACTTAGAAGTATCTACTGACATTGAAACAGGATGATAGCAGAGAAGCATTGAAACATGTCGTTTTGTTTTTCTTTTGGAAATGAGGAGCACGGGGCACCCACATTGATATTGATTTGACTCGTGGGTAGCTTGTGTATGTTCCAGTGCTTCTGACATTGGGTGGCTCTGTGGCTTTTGCCTTACTCTGTGGCATTTTTTTAACTTATTTTCTTTCCATTTCCCTTCCAAACAGCATTGAAACATGTCGTTTTGTTTTTCTTTTTAACAGGATGATAGCAGAAAAGCAATTGCAATCACTTAGCTATTTCCAACCATGCATCTATCTCTTTGGATAATCATGTAGACAGTTTATAAGCTGAATATTTTTTGTTTGTTTGCTACTGCATATGGAAAGGGTCTTAGAAGAAAGAATATAAAGCAGTCTGAGAAGTGAGAAGTGCACTATTTTCCAAAGCAGCTTCTATGACCAAGACGCTAACAACTTTGTTTTGGAAATGGATCATTATCTTAAATAATTCGTTTCAAAGTGTGTGCCTAAGTAGATGATGTTTTGTGCAGGAAAGGGAAGCAAAGAAGGAGGCTTTCAGGAAGTATCTAGAGTCCAGTGGTGTTCTTGATGCTCTGACTAAAGGTTTTCAACTGTCTTCGTTGGGTCTGTTTTGTTTTGGAAATGGAAATGAGGAGCACGGAGCACCCACATTGATATTGATTTGACTCGTGGGTAGCTTGTGTATGTTCCAGACTCCAGTGCTTCTGACATTGGGTGGCTCTGTGGCTTTTGCCTTACTAGTTACTTCTGACATCATTTAAGCCCTGTAAATTTCTCTCTTTAATAAGCATTATAGTTTGATCGGATGAAGTATGACTGGTTTTTTTGCTGGAAGATGAGTTCAGTTGTAAATTACACTGTTGTGTTTCCAATTGACCTTATATTCTCTTTTGTTTCACATCATATCATGCATGTGCATTTTTCTGTATAAAATGGTCAGTAAGCTTTTTCTTCTTCATTGTTATCAGTGGTCTTTCTTGTATAGTTTCTTATATTGCCTTTATCGTCCTTCTATACCTTACATGAAGGATATATTGTGGTCTCGGTTCATGCTTTAATAGTTTCTTTAAATCGAAAAAGCACAGTGCTATTTAATTATGCTGGATAATCTGTCAGGAGAATTTTGCATATTTAAACTGAGAACATGAATATAAAAGTTCTTTACCATTATGCACTCATTATTAGTGGGTAAAATCCATCTGGGATATTGCAGCATATTGTGTAGTTGCAGTTGAGTCAGCAGGCAGACAAATTCCCATTGCCTTCCTGGAGAGGATTAAGGATGATTTCATCAAAAGATATGGAGGAAAAGCTGCAACTGCTGCAGCTAACGGCCTCAACCGAGAGTTTGGGTATATTTTTTCCTTCCTAACCATTCAAAGATACTGCTGTGATTTTATGTTTCTTTTGATGGCAAAATCATTGACTAACGTTAAAAAAATATTCACTAAAATTTCAGGCCAAAACTGAAAGAGCACATGCAGTATTGTGTGGATCACCCTGACGTCCCTGAGGAAATAAGCAAACTGGCGAAAGCGCGATGGGTTCCCAGGCCCGTCGCGCGATGGGTTTGGCGTGGCCCTGCTTGGCTGGGGCCCATGCGGAGGATTCTGGGAAGGCCCCTGTGGGCGGGGGCCTTCCACTGTTCCCAGCCCATGTGGGCCCTATGGGGTCCACAGATGGGCCTGCTATTGGGCCCGATCCACGGGCCGAGCTGGCGGGTGAGCCTGGGTTCCAGTTCAGTGCCCGGGCTTTGGGGGTAGCCTCATCGTCCGAGATCCCTACTATTCTAGGTTCCCTAGCGGCGGATGTGGGACTAGGGGATGGTGTCTCGAGCGGGCCCGATTTGGGCACCCTGACCATGACCAGCGATTTTCCAGTCTGTGTAGATTGCCCGATGCGGGATGCGCCTGCACCTGTAGAGCCTGGGCTAGGCGACTCGAGTGTCTCCGAGGAGGCGGTGAGCAGGTCTACGGATCACTCGACAGTCGTTCAGCAGGTCCGGGCGGCAGTGTTGCGTGTTGTGTCCGGGCCTAGTGTGGATGAGGGTTTGCGGGATGTTCCTCATCACGAGGCAGCGATGGACCCTACGGCCCAGAGGGTGGATGTGCTTGCGGCCGACCTCTCGGACTTCTCCCCATGAGGATTCTTGCGTGGAATTGTAGAGGGGCGGCTAAGCCAGCTTTTATGTCATCTTTCAGGAGGTTGGTTCAGATCCATAGTCCAGCGATCTGCCTTCTCTATGAGAACCGACTGTCTGGTAGAGGTCTGGATCGTGTATTACGGCGGTTTGAGGTTGAGTGGGAGTCATATGTGGTTGAATCCCAGGGGTTGTCCGGGGGCATTGTGGCTTTGTGGAAGCGGGGTGTGGCCACAGTCGATGTTTTCCATAACTGTGCCCAACAGGTCCTGATGATTATTTCGGAACCTAATGGTGCTCCATGGATATTGAGCGGTGTGTATGCTAGTACTGACCATCGGACCAGCAGGGTGCTGTGGGATGAGCTTACCCACTTGATCGCTCAGGGATTTCCGACGGTGATTGTGGGTGATTTCAATTGTATCTTGGAGAGGAGTGAGAAACGTGGAGGGAGGGCGTTTACTGATTCCGTGGACAGGAGGGAGTTTCGCGACTTCATCTCGAGAAATGGCCTAGTTGATCTAGGTTTTTCCGGCTCGCAATTCACGTGGTGTAATAACCAGTCTGGTTGTGCCAGAGTGTGGGAGCGGATTGATAGGGCGGTTGCTTCTGCTGACTGGCTCACTAGATTTCCTTCCTACAGGGTTAGTCATTTACCCCGTATTGCTTCGGACCACTGCCCGTTGCTGGTTTCGACGGCAGCGGGCTCTAGTTACCAGTGCCCCTTCCGCTTCGAGAAGGTTTGGCTGTCCATCCCTCAATCCTGGGACATTGTCCGAGGAGCTTGGGGTCTGCCGGTTCGCGGCGACGCCATGCAGAGGGTCTCACGTAAATTGGAACTGACTAAGCGACGGCTGCGGCGGTGGAATCGTGAGGTTGTGGGTGATATCTTTAGGAAATTGGAAGGTGTGGAGGCCGCGATTGCTGACCTTCAAAGAAGAGAAGATCCGGTGGGTGTGCTCCCTGAGGCCGATATGGTTAGCCTCCGGGGACTGCTCGCCGCTCATCACTCGATCCTGCGTCAACATGAGATCTTCTGGAGACAGAAATCCAGAATCCAGTGGGTCAGAGAGGGTGACCGGAACACTAGTTTCTTTCACCGCTCTACGGTCATCAGAAGGCAGCGGAATATGATCCGGTCCTTGCAGGATGACCAGGGCCATCGGGTGGAGGGCGATTCAGATATCAGCCGTATTCTGCTCGATTTCTTTCGATCTCGTTGGACGGAGGACAGTGGGTCTTATGTTGCGGGCCAGCTCTCGAGGGTTGAGTCCCAAATTGGTATGACCGAGAACGCTATGTTGGTTCGACCAGTTACGGAGGGAGAGGTGCGTGAGGCCATTTGGGCTCTAGGGGAGGATAGGGCTCCGGGCCCAGATGGTTTTCCACCTTTCTTTTTCCGGAGATATTGGGGTATCGTTCGGAGTGCAGTGGTGGAAGCGGTCTTGTGTTTCTTTAGGCGGGCTGGGATGCCTGACGATTGGAAGGCCACTTTTGTCACTCTTATACCTAAGCGTCAGAATGCGGTCGAGCCGAGCCACTTTAGGCCGATTAGTCTGTGTACAACTTTATATAAAGTTGTCGCAAGAATACTCATGGTTCGTATGAAGTCCTTCCTTGCTGACATTATCTGTCCCGAGCAGGGTGCTTTTGTGGGTAGCAGGAATATTTCAGACAATGTCATGGTGGCCCAAGAGATGATGTGGGATCTTCGACGGGCCCCGAAGCGACATTGCCTGATGGCTGTTAAACTGGATATGGAACGTGCTTACGATAGAATCAGGTGGAGCTTTCTTAGGTTAGCCTTGGAGAGTTTGGGGTTCCATGAGACATGGATTAGGTGGGTTATGGGGTGTGTTCGGGGACCGAGGTTTTCTATCTTAGTCAACGGTTCCCCATCTCCTTTCTTCAGATCTACTATGGGGCTTCGGCAGGGATGCCTGTTATCTCCATACTTGTTTATTATTTGCTCTGATGTCTTATCTCGCTCGCTGCGGGATGTATGTGCTGCCGGTGAGCTAGGGGCCTACGTCCCAGCTCCTGGGGCCCAGCCGATATCACATTTACTCTTTGCTGATGACTGCCTCCTCATGACTCGGGCCCGCGTTGTGGATGCTCAGACCATCAGGAGGGTTTTGGCTGCTTATTGCTTTGTATCTGGTCAGAGAGTGAATGTCCAGAAATCCTCCATTTCCTTTAGCCCTGGTACGACACTCGCGGTTCGACGGGGGATCCGGAGGATTCTAGAGATGCCCGAGCAGGATGGAACCTGGACCTATCTGGGTGTTCCGATCTCGGGCAGGAGATTGCGTGTGTCCGAGTGTACTGGACTGGTGCAGCGGGTTCAGGGTAGACTAGAGGGGTGGCGGGCAGCATCCCTGTCGATGATGGGCAGAGTCACGCTGATTCGATCAGTTTTGAGCTCTATGCCCGTCTATCTTATGGCAAATACGGTGGTGCCAAAGTCTGTTCTACTGAAGATTGAGCAACTTTTTCGGGGTTTCCTATGGGGCTCACATGGAGGAGGACGGGGGGTGCACCTGGTGGCGTGGGAAAGCATATGCCTTCCTCTCAGCGAGGGTGGTCTAGGGGTGGCATCTCTCCTCGAGAGACGAGAGCTGCTCCTTGCCCGGCATGCCGCCTGAGTCATTCTGGAGCCGCGGGGGTTCTGGAGTCGGATCATCACTAGCCGCTATGGACGGGCAGGCCCAGAGGGCTGGGCCCGAGGAGGGCGGAGTTGCTCCTTTCTATGGCGCGAGATAGCGCGGTATTTGCCGCTAGTGTCTAGTCACACCCGATGGTTGATCGGCGACGGGTGTAGTATCGATGTTGCCAGGGACCCATGGGTCGACGGCCTTCCTTTGCGGCTTTGGCCGACTACGGTTAGTGTTAAGGCTGGGGAGGGTCTTCGAGTCTGTGATCTCATGACTCTCGGGGTGGCTGGCTGGGATGAGACTCGGTTGGCCAGGTTCTTCGGGCAGTATTTGGCGGAGCGGGTTCGCTCACTCCCTCTACCACAGAGTGGCGGACCTGATTTCGTGTGTGGAGCTCCTCGACCAGGTCCCGGGTTAGGATGGGCGACCTTTCCCGTCTCCTTAGGCGAGGTAGTGAGCCTGGTCCGGATTGTGCCTGGATTTGGCGATTGGGGCTCCATCCGAGGGTAGCGTTGTTCCTCTGGAAGGTGGCCTGGGACCGTCTTCCTACGAGTGCTGTTCTCGGCGGTCGGGGTGTGAGGATCCCACTGGTGTGTGGGGCTTGTGGTGCGACCGAGACGGTGGACCACGCCCTATTTCGGTGCACATGGGCTAGGGCTACTTGGCGTCTGGCAGGGGTCCCACATGGGGTATGGCGATGCAGGGATATGTTCCTACAGGCCATGCGTCAGGGATCGGGGTCCCCAGTGCTTCGTCAGGCGGCTATTCGAGCGAGCTGTCTTGCCTACCAGATTTGGCTGGCCAGGAACGCTTGCCTGTTTGGTGAACGACGCATGTCACTGCGATTCATGGTCGAGAGTGCTTGCGCTCGGGCGGCTGAGCTGTGTCATACTAGTCCTGTTGGAGGGACCTTGACAGCTCGGGACATCTGGGGTTCCCACCCTGCCTCGGCAGTATCCCGTACGGTGTTTTTCACTGGGAACCCCCACCCCCGAGTTTTCTTAAGGTCAACTTTGATGGGTCTGTTCTGGATGGTGGTTTGAGGGGAGGCGCGGGTTTTGTTATTTGGGATCCATCTGCTAGGGTCGTGGCTGCTGGTGGCAGTCAGTTATTTGATACTTCGGTTCCATGTGCGGAGCTGAGTGCAGCCTGGGCGGGCGTTCGCTATGCCCGATGCGTCCTACGGGCTAGGTCTATCATCCTGGAGGGCGACTCAGCCACCGTTATTAGTTGGATCCAGGGGGGTCCGAGGGGTGGCGGGTGTGACCATCCCCTGCTCCGGGACATCTGGGCCATGGCGAGGGATGGATGGGCCTTTCAGGCCACGCATATTTACCGTGAAGGTAATGGTGCTGCGGATTGGGTAGCTGCGTTTGTAGCTTGTCACTCTGGAGACACCTTATGGCTTGGTGATGGGGAGTTGCCCTTGGCACTCCGAGGTATTTTATTTTTCGACTTTATTGGGTCTATCCGCTCTCGCCGGGTATGATCGACCCGCACTAGCAAAAAAAAAAAAAAAAAAAAAAAAAAAAAGTGAAAGCGCAGGTCTTAGAAGTTAAAGGAGTTATGATGGAAAATATTGAAAAGGTACATCATGGTATCTCTTTTAATGGTTTAACTTGTGATTATTTTAATGATTTTGTTGTCCTTAATTATGGAATGTTGCCAGTAATTCCCTTTTCCTTGACAAGTAGCATAATTAATTCCTTGAGAACATCTTTTCAGGTTCTTGATCGTGGGGAGAAAATCGAGTTGCTTGTCGACAAAACTGAAAACCTTCGCTATCAGGTCTGTAACTTACGTTCACCAACCCTTAGTGGGCATCTGGATGTTTTCTTGGATTTGCTTCTGGCAGTACCATTCGTGGACAGGGATGGTTTGCATTCAATTTCTTTTTTTGGTGATTATTTTTTCCCTCAAGGCTGTTCAACATTAAATTGTTTTCTTGTGTTTGGGGTTTGCAGGCTCAAGATTTCAGGCAGCAAGGAACAAAGATGAGAAGGAAGATGTGGTTTCAGAACATGAAGATAAAACTGATCGTCTTGGGCATCATCATTGCATTAATCCTCATCATAATTTTGTCCATTTGCCATGGCTTCAAATGCTAGTATGAGCGGATATGAGATCACTGCACCTCCCTCTCCCACTCAAACTGGTGCTTTTGAGTATAGTGATATCATTTGCTACTACATAAAAAACTAGTGCTTGGTTGATGAATTGTGGTTAAGTGTTCCCCCTCGTGAATGAGTATTTTCATTCTAATATTTTCTTGCCTGTTTGGGAACTGGGATCGGATTGACTTCGTAATTTGGATATCATTCCTGTATAGCCTTGAGTGCTATTCTTTCTTAATATATCGAGTGGTCGTTCTCTATGCCCTATTTTCTCGGTATGGACATTTTGTGGATGTCCGTGAATTGATGATGTCTTGATCTGATGGGATGGACGATTTGCTGCTATCTCTTGGTTGTCAGTTACTGGCATATGAAAGCCAGACTCCGACGGACATGATCATTGAGTAAGTCAAACTGGAACAGAGTAGATTGTGGTTTTCAGCTTTAGTGATCGCCGAGCAACCATTTTTTTAACTTATTTTCTTAATTACCGATAGCTTTAGACAAACAGGTTAAACCGGTCGGGTCGGGTTGGATAAACAGGTTAAACAGGTCGGTTCAGCATGGGTTAGACTAAACAGGTTAAACGGGTCGGGTCGGATTGGGCAAACAGGTGACCTATTTATTAAACAGGTTAAACGGGTCGGGTCGGGTTACCTGTTTATTAAACAGGTCAGGTTCAGGTTGCAATTTCTGATCTGTTTAATAAACAGGTCGGGTTCAGGTTTATGATTTTCTGACCCGACCTATATATGATCCGACCCGTTTATGTCCAACCCGACCCGATTGCCACCCCTACCCTCATTTGGTTGCTGAGGGGAGAAATTGGACCGGGTTGGGTTCAGTGGAAGCTGGTGGTCCGGTCCGGTTCAATTCTCTCATTCTCTGGGATTCACTTTTCTCTCGCTGGCTCGATGCTTCTGCCATTAGCTCCGTTATCCGTTTCCTGATCCCACCCCTCTCAGCGTCACGTCGACGAAAGAAAAGAAGGAAGAAGAAGAGATTGATGAATTTTCCCAGAACACAAACTCATCTTCCTTCCTCATCTCATCTCTCGCAGTCGATCGGCCAATCAGAAAATAATAACAAAAAAAGAAGCAAAAAATAGGAGGAAGAAGAAGAGTTGGGGGATGGCGTGCCTGGTGCCGCAGTTCAAGCACCCCTCCATTTCCTCCGACGCCCATTTCAGACCACTCTCCCATCACCCTTCCCTTAACTGTAAGTCGCCTTCCGAAAACCAAAGCTTTTCTTAGTTTTGTTTGGTAAAATTAGGCAAAGATTTTTTTTTAAAAAAAAACCGTTCAAAAAATTGTTATTTTTTTGTAGCATTGTTCATGTAAGTTGTCTGGATCCAAACAACCTGAGATTCTGGTGTTAAATGCCACCAAGAGGAAAGCATTGTAGAGTGGCATGACAGGATATCCTCTTGGAATCTGATTAGATTTCTGAATCGTATTCTGCGAATACAAGAATCTAGGCATGTTTTATCTGTCACTGGCATTCTGGTACTAGAGAAATTAATGCATCTAATTCTTCAGTCATGCCTTTCAGCAATCTTTCCATCATGCCCCAAACCCGCCACCCAGGCTGGGCATGATCCTATGAAGAATGCAAGGCCTCAAATTGATGCTGTAAGTTTTGTTTTTGCATAGGTTTTGAGGCCTTTACAAGGTCAGTGCCCTGCAAAATATCCGGCTGTGTTAGGTGCCCAGCTTGTATAGCATGTTTGGGATGTGATGCTTTCACAAAGTTGTGATATAAAAATTTTTATGTACGTTGAATTTCTGTTTCTGCAGCAAAGGCCAGCGATTCTGTTTGTTTTCGTAGTCAATGTGTTTCATCCTCAACTGCAGCTGTGATTGACATGGAGTGTATACATTCACTGGAAGCTCATTCAACCTCCTTAGCTGCTACAAGACCCTTGACATATGTAGGAGACCTTGGTCTACCAATGAAGGTTAGAGTTGGCTTTTCTTTAACGGCTCGTTTGGTTCGCGGGAAAAGAAGGGGGGAAAGTGTGGTCAACGGGAAAGTAATGAGATGCCTCTTGTTTGGTTGGAGTTTTCAAAGGAGAGAGAAGGGAAAGTTGTATTCCCATGGGAATGTGATTCCCACATTTCATGGAAAAGTCTTTCCTATGAGAAACATGGGAAAGTTACTTTCCCATGAGGCGGGAATCACTCCATTTTTACTTTTTCCCAAAAAGTCCCTTCAGCATTAAAGAAGCATTAAAGAGGCATTAAAAATCTAATTTTTATTAAGGGCATAATAGGAATTATATATAACTTTCCTAGGAAAGTGGATGGCCAACCAAACATAATCACCTTGGAAATTTGTCACTTTCCCATGGTCAACCAAACATGCCAAAAGTATTTTCCTAGGCATTCTCTTCCTAGGAATTTGTTTCCCAGGAATCATATTCCTAGAAAGGAAAATGCTTCCTGCGAACCAAACGAGCCCTAAGTGTTGTCGAAATTGGGTCATTTTTTCACAAGGTTGTATTTCAATATTGGCATGCTCACCATAAATTCAATAATTTGAATTGATTCGTAAAGTCAATAGAGTGAATGAGAAAATGAAATACGGAAGATATGCTAGTGAAGGCTTGTTTCGACAACGTTCAGTGCCAAAAATTGTACACTACTTTGCAATAATGTCTAAGTAGTTCAAATGGGAATATAAACAAATGCCGAGTAGGTAAATCTGAGAAGAATTCCAAGAAGGAAACTTTACAAAGCCCAGTGTGGGGGGTGAAAATTCTCATCAATGTTCGATATGGGGAGAAGTTTTTCTCTTTATTTCTTCAATTAATAGTGGTTCTCTTCGGCTGAATCTAGTATTGCAGTTCGATATCATCAGTCCCAGATTCATTTTTTAAAATAAAATTATGAGTTTAAAACTGTATCTCAACAGGAATAAATTAATTAGGGATCCGCAACCCATGTTCTAAAATTTATTATTTAAAAAGATAGTAGTGAGACAGCAGTATAGCTGCATTGCTTCCAGAATAAAGTTTATACATGATTTTTTGGATGGCATTGTATAACTAAGCACGCGCCTGTGCTTTCCTGTTAAACTAAAATGATCAAATAACAACACTATGCGAATGACGGTGCCAAACATGATAAAGAAACATATTTTCTTTATCTTCACATGTCAAAAAATCACCACAGGTTATCAATGCTCATGATTTGTTTGACCCTCTTATTCAAACTCTAATGGGATGATTGGGTTCAGCAAACAACAAATCTTTACCTCATTTAGGCACATAAATGTATAATTATTTATTTATTTTTTTCCTTGTTCTCTTTCAATTTGTCCAGACCAATATTGAAGCAACCCTAGCAACAGAAGCACTTCTCACAGGTACAGCGGAGGCAGTTGCTCTTGCTAGAACAGCAGTTGAAGCTGCAAAAGATGCTGCTCTGATCTTTGTAAATGATCCATCTGTAAAATTAGAAAAGTCAGAGGATTTTTCATCTGAAGCTGAAATCCTCTGGCTTGAGAGGTCTACTGCAAGTGACACTAAGCCCCATGAGGAACATCCTGCCAAAGATCCATATCAAGACGTGGATATTTCCAATTTAACACATAATGAACTTGAACCCCCAAAAATGCAATACTCTGAGAGCATAGCTGTGAGATCTGGACGTCGAACTGAGAGGAAAGCTAGAAGAGCAAGGGCAGCAGAGAAGGCTGCTTCTAGTGTTATCCCTGTCAAATCTGGATCATCTAGCAAGAAAAAGTGCTCAGCTTTTCAGGAGATTGATTATTCAGATCCCTTGCGTTATTTGAGGGGTACAACAGGGACATCAAAGCTTCTCACAGCAGCTGAAGAGCTAGAATTGTCGGATGGAATTCAGGTAAAGAGCTACTGCATTGATAGGTTTGAGGGACATATCTGCGTTTCTTGAGGCATTTTTGATGACTAAAAGAAGGATTAGAGAACCAGCATGCCAAGCCTGGACTAGTGTGTCGTACTGTTAAGTGCCAGTGCAACCCAAGTGCTGGCATGGCAGAAGACGGCACATCATGTATGGTGCCAGTGCCAGTCTGGCACAGCATCAGCATGCAACACTTAAAACCTTGGACTAAAATGATTTTCTTTATTACTTGTTTGCTTGCTTTGACATGCATCAGTCTATCTGTCACTAGCTTTCTAGATAGTGGTGGCAGGAGTTCATTCGCATGAAGTAACAAAGATTGAGTGGATGGACAGATCTAAGCACTAGATGGACCAGAATTATAGTTCTAGATTTAAAAGTATTAACATGATCCTCATTCCATCAATTTGTATTTACCGATTCTCCTTCATTTCATTTCCTAAGTCCTCCAAAACCACAGCTTCCTTCTAATTCCTTTTCCTTACTTTCAGTCAAGACTTTGTTGTTCTTCTCCTCCTATTTTATAACCCTTTAACCTCAAATGGATACCGCCTGCTCATTGGACTTGTCCAAGCTATATAACGTGAACATATTAATCATCATATATATTTACCTTTTTTTGTTCTTCTACATTCTTTATTGCTCCTAAGCTCTTGCTGATGTTCTCGTGTCTGGATTCAGTCCTATTTAATTATGATGCACTTCCACAATATTCTCATGCTTATTATACTCATCTTGTGGTCAACATTTCAACTATCATTCCATATTAGTCTGTTCCTGGAGGACCATGTTTTATCATGTCATATTTGCCAGTCAATCTGCGTTTTGGGTCTAATTCATGTTATCTTTGCTGGATGGATGTGAACAGGACCTATTAAAGCTAGAAAGACTCCGAGAGGAGCTTGCAGAAAGAAATGGTGACCAACCAACCTTTGCTCAATGGGCAGCACCAGCTGGAGTCGATCAAAGGACACTAAGGAAGCGCTGAGTTTTGGAACCTTTTGCAAAGACAAAATGATTAAAAGTAACATACGGCTTGTTATGTCTATTGCAAAAAACTCAGGATGCGGGAATGAACCTACAGGATCTTGTTCAGGTGTCTGCATATTCTTCTTGGGAATCAGTGCAAACTTTACTGGTTTCTGTCCAGCTTCAGTATGTTGATTTTGAATATTTTTTTACAGGAAGGATGCCGAGGCCTGGTAAAGGGTGCTGTAAAGTTTGATGCTTCAAAGCGGTTTAAGTTTTCAACCTATGCACACTGGTGGATCAAACAAGCAATTCGCAGATGTCTTTCAGAACAATCTAGGACAATTCGTTTGCCAGTAAGTTCTCCTTTGACATCATTCACATGGATTGCAGCATTACTATTACCCATTGTTCTTGAAATTGGATGAATGTAGATATTTCATATTAACAATTTGGTAAGTTCTGGAGAACATGCACTTAAAAAAAGGGAAAGTATTAATACCTTTAAAGTTAATTAGAGAATAAAATACGAAGCTGCATTACTGACAACTGAAGGAAGGTCTGGAAAAATGGTAAAAAGAAGATATTTCCTTTCTTGAAGATTTCAAGTCAGCTGTTTTGTATCTTGGCTGTTACCATTTGGATTGTGGATGAAACAACTGTCGTTCTTCTTCCATTCTTCTGATTAAGTCCCTATGAATTTGTCTTTCCAAAATGAGCAAAGGACATGCCTCCTTCATACAGGAGTAGAGGCATATCTTTCATTATATTGGCTATATCTTCCTTGGGTATAAAAAAAGAAGCAAAAAAAAAAAGTCATGAAGAATGGATTTTTTTTACAGCCGTTTGTGTTTTATAGGTGGCTAAGTGTTATCTGGAGCTGTCTTGGGATTTCTTTCAAAAACATAGTTGGAAAACTCCAGGCTTTTTACATTCAGCATCTAATATTATATGCTAACAGGAAGTAGACTTTTGAAATGAGTAGAGATATTATAGTGAGACCTCTTAAGCACTTGGGAATGTACAAAGAAAGTGTTTTTAGGTCTGTGGTTCAGTTTTTTGGTCGGATATACCATTGTTGAAACTTGCTGAGAAAAGCTTTTTTTATCAGGGTGGCATTGCTGTTAGACAAGGATATGCATACCTGTATGCGGCATCATTAAAATAACTTGAGGAATGTTAAGGTTGCTTGAATATAGATTGCTACTTTTGTGGAGCATTAAGTGCAGGACTGTACAGATGTTTCATCCCATTATTCTTAGAATGCGAAATACTTAAGGATGTAGGGGAGTTAAGACCACCGTCTCTACAATTTGTCACGTTTCAGCATGTAAGCATTTGTGGGCCCACATGAAGTTGAAAGTGCACTATGAGATGTTACAGCTGAAAGTAGAAGGAAGGTTTTCTTGTACATACCAATTTCAGTTAGGTTATGGAATGGAATCTCTGTTCCTTATCAGAGTTTCAGAGTTTCGTCATATGTCTCAACCCCACCCTGCGCTCCCCTCCCCCCGCCCAAAAGAAAATCCTCACAGACTACAAAAATGTGCACTCATGCGGGCACGCACGCGCGGGTGCACGCACACACATACAGAGAGAGAGAGAGAGAGAGAGAGAGAGAGAAGCCCCCATTTCTGCTAATACTGAGATGGGAAAATTTGCTAAGTTCAAATTATTTGAGTCACTATAAAATTGGAGATTGAATTGTATGCTAACATTTGAATTTATTTTCTCTCTATCCTCTTTAAACTGGACGACAAGTTGTATGTTATAGAGTTGATGTTAATTGGTTCTCCTCCAATTATGCCTTTTTTAGTGATTCTTTTTTCCATCTCTTAATATTTTCCATCTCTTAATATTGGGGGTTGAACAGTTGCACATGGTTGAAGCAACTTATCGAGTACGGGAGGCTGAAAAGCAGCTTTACAGTGAGAATGGAAGGCATCCTGATTATGAAGAAGTTGCGGAAGCAACAGGGCTGTCGACGAAGAGGCTTAATGCAGTTATGCTAACCCCTAAAGCCCCAAGATCTTTAGACCAGAAGATTGGTATCAACCAAAGCCTAAAGCCTTCGGTCTGTCCATCATCCTCTTTCTTTATCCTCTTGTATATTTTTAAAGACCGATATCTCTTTCCGATCTTCTGTTCCTGGTTTTGACTAATGTATGTTGGTTGCTTTCCAGGAAGTTATAGCAGATCCCGAGGCTGAAACATCAGAAGAAATTCTCATAAAGCAATTTAGGAAGCAGGATCTGAATAAGGTGCTGGATACTCTAAATCCAAGGGAAAAGCAAGTGATCAGATGGAGGTTTGGGCTGGAGGATGGGATGACAGAAAATGCTGCAAGAGATTGGGGAGTTGATGGGTGTGAGCAGAGAAAGGATTCGGCAGATTGAATCCAATGTCTTTAGAAAATTGAAGAGCAAGAAGAGAACAAAGAATCTGCAGCAATATGTAATCTCATAAGGTCTCATTCATTCCCCAAATTCTCACCTGCCCAGTTCTTTTCTCCACATTTTGTATGTACAATATTCAGTAGATTTTGATCATGTAAAATCCGTTGTGCAGAGAACCGTAATTCTTTTTTAAATTTCCAAGAATTAATAATGATTCACCAATTTCAAAGCTCAACAGTACCTTTGGACTTCCATTTCTGTTTTTTTGAGTCATCATCCTGGTAACTAAGTAGATTTTATTGCTGAAAAGCTCTATCAACTTTTATGGCTACCAGAAGCAATAGAACCAGCATCTTCTGTGCCATGATTTCTGATAACAGATTACCTTTGTACTTAATCTTATTCATGCATAATAATATCAAAATTTGATTATACTTTTGCATGCACTCTCCTAAAATGCATTGCATGCTGGTGGATTGTACTCATTGGCAACTTTCTCACAATGAAAAAGATCGAAGCATCTGATTATTGGTCTCCTCTGTGTCTCTACGACTCGACGTTATTGTTCTTTGGCTCATTGATGCTCACTGTGTGTCTTTTGGTCAAGGCAGGCGATCTATAGAGGATGCAAGATGGACATGGTGGCTTCCTCTTCCTTACCAGCTCTGCAGGTGATGCAAGGCCAGGTAAGCGACGAGCCGGTACCCTACGAGCATGAGCGCCATGATGCATACGTCCATCCACATGTTGCTGAGTCCCACTGACTTGATTGCAGGGAACTCCACCACCGGGCACATGACTCCCGGCGAGCACTCGTAGTAGTCGGTCTCGCTGAACTGGACGCCGAGGAGGAGCTTGTAGCAGTAGAAGCTGTAGCTCAAGTACTTGAGCCAGACAATGAAGGGGGGTATGTGCTGAACGTAGTAACCGCCGGCGATGAGGAAGACTAAGGTGGTGACGGAGGCAAGGGTGGTGGCCTGCTTGACATCCATGAGGAGGGCACCCATGGCCAGGCCGAGGCTCTGGGAGACGAGGACGCTGAAGAGGACAACAAGAAGGGAGAGGATGAAGGCTGTGGGACGTGGATCGAGGCCTCCCATCCAGTATATGATGAGGACAAAGGCAGTGGGGAGGGCGAGCTCCATGGGAAGGTCGCCGGCGGTGTGAGCCAGAAAGTAGGAGGAGAGGCGGTACATGCCGGAGGACCGCTCCTTGATCAGCATGGGCCGCTCCTGAGGGAAGGTGAACACGGCG
The DNA here is from genome assembly GCF_051530095.1 of Phoenix dactylifera. NCBI lineage: Eukaryota > Viridiplantae > Streptophyta > Magnoliopsida > Arecales > Arecaceae > Phoenix > Phoenix dactylifera. The sequence goes on along the minus strand of NC_143195.1, from coordinate 25,472,921 downwards.
TTGTATAGAGGGTAGAAGCCCCAGAACACCGAGAAGAAGAAGAGTAATGCCGTCTGCCAGACAAATGCATGCAACTCATTGTACGTTCTTCTTCAAAGCCATATATATGTCCTTCTCCTTGCTGAAGAATAAGAGGAAGAGGAAGAGGAAGAGGATTGGGTTGATTAATTACCTTGTCCTGGATATGGGACGGCGGTGTTTTCCACCAAAGGAGCCCTCCGAGGGTGGCCACACTGAGGACCTGGAAGATCCTAAGTTTGTTGAAGGCCTCGTACCTCCTCTCCTTGAGCCCCCTTCTCAGCAGCACCTGGAACTGCTCCCACCAGCTTGTGCACCATTGATCTCTCTTTGCTGCATCCCCACCATATAATTAAGCAAGGAAATAGCAACAAGTAATGGTGCTGCTTTAAATGAGTTCTTAGTAGCGGAAAAGGCAAGGGACGTCGATTTGGAAAGCTCACCGGCGATGGCCGCATCTCTGGTGTAGCCGTAGTTGGTTGGATCGACGCTGCAGAGCTCGGCTTTTAATCCGGTGGCGATGTTGCGGTCGTAGGCGGAGACGAGCTCCTCCCTCACCGCCTGCTGCTCCCGCTCCGTGCTACCGGGGGCCTCTCCATGCTCGGCTGCACGCGGGGAATCCGGTGTAATCCCTGAACAAAAGAAAAGTACCTTGAATCCGTGAAATGCTGGCCTGGAAACTTATTATATCCAATGATCTCTTCTGATGTATCACAATAGTTTTTATGAATTAAACTAAAATTTTCAAATTATAAGCAAGTAAAAGTTTTTCATGTGCAGAAGGTATGGCTTTACAAGTGCATGGTGAATGATGGACATGGGTGAACAAATCCTAGGCCAAGTAAATGCTTAACAACGAAAGCATTCGTTGTGGGAGAGAGAGCAGTGTCCCAGGACTCAAAAATCTTTACGCCCATAACAAGTAAAAGCTGAAACAGTTCATTCTCCTATGCTGACTTAGGGGTAAATCATAAATTTATAGGACCGAGAAAAGCAAATCAATAATAATCTTTTCTCTAAACAAAGTCAGGAAAGATGTTATCACTTTCGGTGGAAGAAGAGTATCTGCTACAGTTCATACAAATCTTTTTCTATCTCCCGAAAAACTTTGATCCTCCATATACGTTCCTCTGGAATGCTCTCCTGCTTGTGCAGGGTTGTAGATCAATCGCTCTTTGTTGCTTGTTCATTGGTCGAAGAGAATAATTACTTATCCGAAAGAGACGAATAATAGAATGAAACAAGCACTTATATGTCTGTCATGTTCAATTACACACTCTCCACTAATCTTTACTTCCAGTAGTGGTTGGTTTATCCAACCTGATAATAGATACTTCACAAACTGGACGGAATCTGGAACACGAATTAAATCCACTACCCACCTCGAAGATCTTGCAGGTGGTGGTGGTGGAAGTGCTGTGGGCCCATGATCAAGTGGGGCCCGTAGACCTGTTCCTGTCAACACCCCCAGTGGGCTTGCTCGAGGTGCTGCCCTGGGCCACTTCCTGCGCGCTGCCTTGGCCCACGCCGGATAGCAAGAAAGAAGGCACGCCCGCCCAGCAAAACTCACAGCAAAACTAGAGCCAGACCCAGCCGGACCGACGGCGACGGTGGTGCTAAAAATTAACGAAGAGGAAGGAGGGAATGCAACGTACCGTTTGCGAGGTCGAGGAGGAGGTCGGCGGGGTTGAGGGTGAGGGGCGATGAGAAGCCGATGGAGGCGAAGTAGTCGAGTGCCGCGTGGGCCCGGCCGTAGTAGATCGGGCTCCCCTCCGCCGACAGCACCACCACCTTGTCGAACATGTGGTACAGACGGCTCGACGGCTGGTGTATCGTCGTCACCACCGTCCTGCCTCTCTCCGTCGCCAGCCGCTTCAGCGTAGTCACGATCCTCGCCGCCGTCGTCGAGTCCAGCCCCGACGTCGGCTCGTCGAGCAGCAACAGACTTGGGTTGATGAGCATCTCAAGGCCGATGCTGACCCGCCTGCGCTCCCCGCCGGAGACGCCACGGACAAGGCGCCCGCCGATCATGGTGTGGGCCACCCGGGTCAGACCGAGCTCGGCCATGACCTGGTGGGCCTGAAGGACCTTCTCGGCCCGGTCCAGCGAGCGGGGGAGGCGGAGCAGCGCCGTGAAGACCAGCGTCTCGGCCACGGTGAGGTGCGGGTAGAGCACGTCGTCCTGGGCAACGAAGCCAGTGCGACGCTTCATGGGGCCGGAGAAGGGGAGGCCGTTGTAGGTAATCTTGCCGGAGAGCTTGCCGGCAAGGCAGCGGCCTCCAAGGGCGGTGAGAAGGGTGGTCTTGCCGCTGCCGGAGGGGCCCAGCATGGCCAGCATCTCCCCCGGGCACACCACCCCCGTGATACCCTTCAGTATCGTCTTCTCCGCCGGGCCACCACCACCTCCTCTGCCCCAGCAGCATGGCCCTGGGCCTTTGCTGCCGCGGTGGCTCACCTTCACCTTGTACACCACCTCCTCGAACTGAAGATGATCATCAGGACCAACATAAACATGATCAATTTTTGAATTGGGATGCTTCATCATGGATTTTTCATTGTTGAAATATGTGCCACGGATTCAAAATCCACGTCTATACACATATGCGTGACGGCTACAACATCCAGATGCATGCATGCATACGTATTCTTACCTTAAGAACGACGGGGAGCACTGCGGTGGCATGCGGGGTGCGATGAGGATTTGGATGAGGATTTGGGTGGCCTCCCCCGGACTCGGGCTCGTGGGGTCGCATGGCTTGTTAATTCTGGTGGCCCGTGATACAGTGGAGGTGGATGAGAAAGAGGAAGAGGAGGTGTTCTTATGGTGTTGTTGATGACGATGGCGGTTTGGAGCTGGAGTTACATATACTTGAGAGGAACTACATACACGGTTCTCTAATATACATGGCAGAAGGAGAGGAGGAGGATGGGCTGGGTGGACCTACCAATTAGCTTTGTTGCACTCACTTTTACATCAAGGAGGGAAAGCAAGCTTAGTTAACACTTGTGGTGTATGGATGGAAGATGATGAAGTAAAATACATTTGCGTTGTTTGGGAGTTGGGTTGGTGTGGATCTGCGTGTACTTTAGGTAATGAATTGGAATGAGCGTATGAGCACACAGCCACTTGGAGCGCACGCTAGGATGCGAGGCCTCTGCAAGGATGGCCCATGCTTGAAGATGTTAATTGGCCTCTAAATGCGATGGAATAAAAAGGATCAATTTTAGAGTGAAAGGGTTAAGCACACAAATGTCATAATCAGCAGACCTTGTTCCAACTATTATAGAGATATTAACTAATTAGCTGACAATCACCCTAAACCTCTCAATTTTCAAATCCACACTTGTTAGCAAGGTTCGCCGTCTCGGTACCGGACTTCATACCAGTGCCATATTAGTACAGTATCGGACATTTTTTTTTATATGTACTGAGTATCGGTACGTCATCCGTACCAAGTACCGGTACTAAACTGGTACGGTACGCCCCGTATCACTAGGTTCGGTCCGGTATGGCATACCATGCTTATTAGAAAATCCTTAAAGATGTTAATATCTTTACATTTTTATCTACCAAATTCCAATACTTTTAGTATTGAATCATTTCTAAGGTTTAAAAGAGATAATAGATTATCATATTCTGCAACAAAAAAAGTACTGAAATCTAGTTTTACCTAGTTTTAAGTATTGATTGTTAGGGATTTTAGTCGGCCAATACATATGTGTGTGTGTGTGTGTATATGTAACTTTATTTAAGTGCACACTCTGTTATATTATCAACAAACAGATGAGGCCTTCGGATAATGTTTGTTAGTGCTCTTACATAACTGAATATAGCATGCAGCATAACTACTTACCCCTGTGTATAACTATTTACTATTCTTTTTTAGCTTCTGTTTACTGCTTAAGATGTTTTGGTGTTCTCATATTATTATATTAACAGAAATTATACTCTTATATTATATTTCTATTTTTGAGAAATTTGTTGGGAGTGCCACCATCAATGTTAAGTCTTTCCAGGAGTAGAGGGTTACCAACCAGCTGGCAAATTCTTGTTGAGATGTGGATGGATTATAATTTAGGCAAAAATGCTTAACAATTTAATCTGCACTTCTGCTAAACCTTTCAAATATGATAGTCTGGGTCTTAAACATAGAGGAATAAGGAACCAAATGAGGGAATCTTGAGAGGAAAAGGTGGCGGCTGTAATCATTTTTCTTCTCTACTGTAGGGTTTCTCTCTTACAGCTTACACACACACACACAGATATATATATATATATATATATATATATATATATATATATATATATGTGTGTGTGTGTGTGTGTGTGTGTGTGTGTGTGTGTGTGTGTGTGTGTGTGTGTGATCAGCTACTAGATCCCAAAAGCAACTAATTTTCTTTTATGTGCAATTTATGTTACTGCATTGTAAGTCTGCATCTCTTCAATCATTTCAGGTAATTAGGTGAAAGTTTCCTTCCAGTTTCGGCTAAAAACCAGGTGGCCCCATGTTGCATGGAGGGTGTGAATAATGTCGTTGGATTCCTGATTTTGAGAGAGCAAAGATAATCTAGTATCTAGAAGGTTGCGTTAAGACCCATGGTGACTTCTTTTCCATAGAATGTAATCTCAAAAAGCTCCTTAGTTGAAAAGACTATGGGACATGCATCTGAATGGAGAGAGGAGATGCTTGTGGTGCAGATAAAACTAGTTATAAGTACTTTTCACAGCCAAAAGGGGCTCACTTCAGTGGAAGAGAGAGATGGCTTATATTCAACATATCTTTTCTTGGATTTGGTAGAAACAAGCACATGCTAACCACTCAAAGAATCATAAACTTGGTCCATGATCATCTCAAAAGGCAACCCTCAGGAATATCTTTGTGCTAAAGAACTTGGTAGAACTGTTCGTTTCCTTTGGATAAGAAAGCAAAGCATTTTGTGGAAAAGGGAGATTGGAAAGAATAAAGGCATAGCAAATAGTTCTTCAAAAAACCCATTATCCTTTTTTTTCCTCCAGTCACCTGATTCTCAAGTGCATAATATTAAGATCTAGGAGTGGTTAAGCATCAGAATAGCCTTTTCCATAGAAAAGTGAAAAAAAATCTTCATGAGATACGTGGCTACATGGTTGCTTGTCCTTAAATATGAGATCATAGGTTGCTAGCGAGATCTTATATATATTTGGATTTAGAAATGATTAAAAGCATGAATAGACTCCAACTATTATCATGGATTCATTTACTGGCATTCATATTATAAAAATCCCATGCACTTGGGAGCATGGGGCCACTATGTTGGTCTGTCTTGGAATATCGTGGTTTTGGAACAATAATGCACGTACACAATGCTTACAAACTCAAAAATTCCCATCCACTTGGTTGAGCCTACTTAGGGCCTACATATTCTAAAGATCTGTCCAAGTCTCAGCCTAAATGCCATCCCATGGGTCTACCGATCTATATATAGAGAGCAAAAAACATTCATGAAGATACTTTTCCTCCCACAAAATTTAGTTGGGACGTATTTGGTTGATATGAGCTATGCTTAAATCGATGCTCAATCTATGAATCTAGCAAGAAATTCAATCCAATCCTATTGGATTATCCAAACAGACCCTTAATTATGTTTCTGACAGAGCTTGTGAGAAACCTAGTTGAGCTAGAAAGCTAAACAATGCAATATATATGGTTATGGGCAGAAAAACTCCCCATCTCTTTTACTTGTGATAAAAGAACGAATGCTGGATGATTCATTACATGGAAAGTGGCTATGTTAGAGAGTCTTGGTGCTTGTTTTCAACCATTAAGCGCTAATTGGGTGAATCTGCTGATGATGGATGACATAGGTCAAGTTGGTGGCACAAAGTCTTGTTGACTTAGCTATGCCATGTGTTGAGTTAGTGAGCTAAAGCGTCCCATTGTGGAAGACATAAAAGGAAAGTGACAATAATGCTCCCCACTATCGGGGCCTTGCTTTGGCCTCCGTGGAGGAGGAACAGAAGGTCAAACTTTTTTTTTTTTTTTTTGTTTTCAAGAGAAATTGTATCCTACACTATGTACACCATATGTCACTGCACCATGCCAATCATATACGATTGTTCTTATAAACCAAACATTAAAAAAATTATTATCTACACTGCATGCATTAGTATGGTTGTATGCGGTTAATCAAATCCTCTAGTGTTTATGATGATGCAACAAGAAGCTCATTTGATGAATAAGGTCCATAGAAATCAGCTACCGTGGTGCATGTAGTCTAAATGATTATCAAGATGAGTGCTTGATGAAAGAGGCTTATAGGAATGTGCTGGTGATAGAGGTGCACCGCCATGTGGTGCATGAAAGATAGAATTTTTCGAGCGATGGCTGCCCTTCACCGTTTGATGTGACATAGACTTAGGCCGCCCCAAAATCATTGGTAGGAACGGTCTGACGTGGAGGGTCCCACAACCTAAGCCCTACCACTTTGCCTCCCTTTGCCCTTTCTTTTCACATGTTTACCTTTTGGCATGTCGTGACCGACTCAGACTTTTATCCTCACATGCCCGAACTAGAGTTTTAGGGCTGGGAATTCATCACTCTAGTTAATCATAGCCGTTAGATTAAAGATTTGTCGGGTCAGAATTAGGAAGCACCTGGTTGCAACATTATGGCAGCCCCAATAGACATGGCAACACTAGAAATGGCAATGAGAAGGATAGGATACGTATAAAATTTACCTACTCATATCCAAATCTATTTAAAATCCTACTTCTACATTCCATCCTAAATTCTAGTAAAAATTTATCCAAAAAATTCAAACTTGTTCCATCAGAAAATAGTAAATTTGTCAGATACCTCAAGCTGTTCGATTAATTGTTATGCAGGATAGGTTATTCAAGTTAGGTTGGATATCTAGGTTGGAATTACAAAAAAAATAAAAAATAAGAAAAGGAAGGACGAAAAGAAATTTTTTGGCATAATCTGAATATAACTAATATCAAATAAAAATCAATAATATAATTAGTAATACATGGCAGCAGCAGTTTGAGGCAAACATGTATAGGACCTATTTAGCAAAATTTTATAAAATTTAATATTTAAAATTTAAATCTATTAGAATTTAGAATGGATTTAAAATTTGACTCTCGGATATCCACTAACGGTTATATAATATATATATATATATATACACACAATAATGGGGTGAGGGCACTTCAACCCCAAGCCTAACGCTATATCCATCTTTGCTCTAGCCCTTATGTCGCAGAATAACCTGGGCCTCTGCAAAATTAACGCCAATCCGATCCTTCCTCGGGAATACCTCCCGGTGTTTTGCTCCGGTGAGATCCCACACACCATGGTCCTCGTTATACAATCATAGCCCATCCTTGAATGATCTCGCCGGAGAGCTTTCTGGCGAGGCGGCGGCCCCCGAGGACGGTGAGTAGGGTGGTCTCCCGGCTGCCCGCCGGATAGGCCCAGCATGGCCAGCATCTCCCCCGGGCACACCACCCCCGTGATACCCTTCAGTATCGTCTTCTCCGACGGGCCGCCACCACCTCGTCTGCCTCCGCCGCCGCCGCAGCCGCAGCAGCAGCAGCACAGCCCTGGGCCTTTGCTGCCGCGGTGGCCCACCTTCACCCCGTATCACCACCTCCTCAAACTGATGATGACGATCATCAGCACCGATTAAACATCAACAATTTTTGAATTTGGATGCTTCCTCATGGATTTTTCGTAGTTGAAATATCCACCACAGATTCAAAATTGAAGTCTATATACGTATGCGCGACAACTACAATACACAGATGCATGCATGCATACGTGTTCTTACCTTAAGGACGACGGGAAACACCGCGGTGGCTTGCGGGAGGCGACGAGGATTTGGACGAGGGGTTGGACATGCACCGACGTCGACGGCCG
>NC_143195.1:24100000-24162500 GCF_051530095.1 Phoenix dactylifera | reverse complement strand
CGCCACCAACTTCGTTGCCAGCCAGCGCCAGCGGCGAACATTGGATTTCCTCCTGGATGTCAAGCAGAAGGAAGGGGAATCCCTCAGAGAATACCTCGACCGCTTTACCGCTGCAACCTGGGAGGTCCGCGAGCTCGACCAGTCAATAGCCATGTCGGCACTGAAGACTGGGGCTCGCTCCTATAGATTCTTCTTCTCCATCGAGAAGAGTTTTTCTGCCGACTTCACCGAAATACTGGTCCAAGCTCGGAAGTATGCGAAGGCCGAGGAGGCTATTGCCTCCAGGCGGGGCGCGACTGAGCCGGGCTCAAAGAAGCAAAGGAAGCGCCGCGAGGAGCGCGGCCGTCCGAGAAGCCGATCTCCCCGCCGAGATAAGAACCTGCCTCGGCTGAGGAGCCCACCTCGACAGCAGGAACGACTTCGACCAAGGTCCCCGCCTCGACCGAGATCCCCGCAATGGCCTCGAATGCACTCAGGGAGGTATGAGAACTACACTCCCATCAAAGCACCCGGGTCGAGATCCTAATGGAGATTGAAGGACGAGACTTCTTCCGACCCCCGCCCCTGATGCAGGATGTAGGAGTCCCGCGCAACCCTAGGAAGTACTGCCGCTTCCACCGGGACCACGGCCACGACACGGAGGATTGTTTACAGCTCCGAGATGAGATCGAGATGCTCATCCGGCACGGGGTACTTAATCGGTTTGTGCGGAACCGACGTGAGGAAAGGAGGCCAGTGGAAAATGCCGTACCGTCCGAAAATCCAAACGACAACAGGCCTATCGCCGGCACCATCAATGCCATTGGAAGAGGAAGCTCGGCTGAAGAGCCAACTGAGGAAAGAACCCCCCCCCAAAGCGCCAGCGCACCTCCGAAGCTATCTCATTCTCGGACAAGGACATGGAAGGGGTTGAGACTCCTCATGATGACGCTGTGGCCATCTCCATGATTGTAAATAAGTTTGATGTAAAGCGTGTCTTGGTTGATAATGAAAGCTCGGCAAATGTTTTATACTACCATACTCACCAAAGAATGGGGTTGACAGAAAGCCAGCTTCGGAGAATGAACGCTCCACTGGTCGGATTTACCGGGAACTCGGTCTCGGTAGAGGGCGAGATCAGTTTTCTCGTCACAGTCGGGCTCGCCCCTCGAGAAAGTATGGTGAGGACGGACTTCCTTGTGGTCCGCCTGCCTTCGGTCTATAACGCCATTCTTGGGCGACCAGGGCTTAACGCCCTTCGAGCTGTGGTCTCGACTTACCACCTGCTCGTGCGGTTCCCCACCAACCAAGGAATAGGCGAAGTTTGGAGGGACCAGTTAGTAGCTAAGCGATGCTACATGGCAACCTATAAAGCAAAGCAGCCGGCTAAAGCACCAAGCCAAGAGGAGCAAACAGCCGGGGTGCCAATTCAAGTATCATACCAGGCACTACCCATCGAAACCTTGGAGGTGCGAGACAACCCCTGGAAAGAACGGGTAGAGCCCGATGAGCTTCTTACCCAAATTCCTTTGCAAGAGAATTGTCCAGAGCTAACCGTGCAGGTCGGCTCTGGCCTGAGCTCCCTTGAAAAGGACCACCTGATCGGATTCCTTCGGTCCAACATGGACGTCTTTGCCTGGTCGCCCACCGACATGCCCGGAATCGACCCTGAGGTCATGGTTCACCGGCTCCAGGTGAAGCCGACCTGTAGGCCCATGCGGCAGAAGAAACGGGGCTCTGCCCCGGAACGACAACGAGCAGCAGCCGAGGAAGTGGACAAACTTCTGGAGGCCGGCTTTATCCAGTAGGTCTCTTATCCAGATTGGCTCGCCAATGTGGTCCTTGTGAAGAAATCCAACGGGAAGTGGCGCATGTGCGTGGACTACACCAACATCGGCCAGCTTGTCGACTCCACCTCGGGACACAAGTTGCTGACCTTCATAGACGCCTTCTCAAGGTATAATCAAATTTGAATGGCGCCAGAAGACGAGGAGAAGACGGGTTTCATCACCGACAAGGGCCTCTACTGCTATAAAGTGATGCCGTTCGGGTTGAAGAATGCCAGAGCAACATATCAAAGACTGGTCAGCCAAATCTTCAAAAATCAAATAGGACGAAATATGGAGGTCTATGTGGACGACATGCTAGTAAAGAGCCGAACGGCCAAGGATCATGTGGCTGACCTCAATGAGACGTTCTCCACACTCAGAAAGTATCGGATGAAGCTCAACCCTGCTAAGTGCACGTTCGGAGTCACCTCGGACAAATTTTTTGGCTTCGTAGTCACCCAGCGTGGAATCGAAGCAAATCCCGAGAAGATCCAAGCTCTGCAAGAGATGGTGCCACCGAAGACGGTCAAGAAGGTACAACGGCTCATAGGCCGGGTCGCAGCCCTGGGAAGATTTGTCTCCAAGTCGGGCGAGCGATGCCTTCCATTCTTCAAAATCCTCAAGCGACCGAAAGAGTTTTTATGGTTCGAGGAATGTCAGCAAGCTTTTGAAGAGCTTAGGCACCTCCTTGCTTCTCCGCCGCTACTTACGAAGCCCCAGCAGGGTGAGCTCCTCTACTTGTACCTGGTCGTCTCCCCGGTTGCGGTAAGCTCGGTCCTGGTCCGAGAAAAGAACAAACTCCAAAAACCAGTGTACTACGCCAGCCGGGTCCTGAGGGATGCTGAGAAAAGATATTCCAAACTGGAGAAAATAATTTTTGCCCTGGTCACCTCGGCTCGGAGGCTCCGACCTTACTTCTAGGCCCACACTGTGGCCATACTGACCGACTAGCCTATGAAGCAGATCCTGCAGCGGTCGGATCGCGCCGGGAGGATCACAAAGTGGGCAGTCGAGCTCAGAGAGTTCGACCTCGAACATCGACCGAGGCCGGCAATCAAAGCCTAGGCGCTCGCTGACTTCATTGTGGAGTGCACCTTGCCGGATAATTCTGAGCTCGCACCCGCGCCAGCGATGGAAACCCCGAGGCAACCATGGACTCTACATGTGGATGGCTCCTCGACCTCAGGGGGTAGCGGGGCAGGCTTCATTCTCACTAGCCCGGATGAGGTAGTCGTAGAGCAGGCCTTACGCCTCGAATTCCCCACCTCGAACAACGTGGCAGAATACGAGGCGCTCGTTGCCGGGCTCAAACTGGCGAAGGAGCTGAATGTAGAAGACCTTAAGATCTTCAGTGACTCCCAATTGGTCGTGAGCCGGATCTTGGGAGACTTCGAAGCCAGAGAACCGACAATGCAGAAATATCTCCAGAAGGTGCGGGACCTCACCTCTACTATGAGCTCCTTCAACATCCAGCATATCCCCAGGACGGAAAACCTGAGAGTGGACGAGCTGTCAAAGCTAGCGACCTCTCGCATGAGCAAGCTTCCCAAGGCAACAATGCTCGAATATCTTCAGCACAGAAGAGCCTGAGCCGACCCTCTGCATCGATACTGAGCCAAGCAGGATGGATGAGCTTGTCAGCTATCTGCAAAATGAAGCCCTCCCCAGTAATGAGCTCGAAGCTCGCCGAATTATGCGTCTAGCCTTGCGATACATATTATATGAAGGCAAGCTCTACCGAAAATCCTTCACCTCTCCTCTCCTCAGATGCCTCCGCCCGTCAGAGGCGGACTACGCCATGCGAGAGGTCCATGAAGGAATATGCGGGAACCATCTGGGAGGCCGGGCACTGGCCCACAAAATTCTACGCCAGGGATACTATTAGCCCACACTTCAAAAGAATGCAACGGACTTCGTCCGAAGGTACGATCGATGCCAGCGGAACGTCAACATCCAACACTGGCCTTCGGCCCCGCTGACCTCGATCGGTGCTCCCTGGCCATTCGTCCAGTGGAGGATCGACATCCTAGGACCATTCCCCTGGCTACCGGGCAGAGGAAATTTTTGGTTGTCTCTATCGATTACTTCACCAAATGGGTCGAAGCCGATCCAGTGGCCCAGATCACCGAGCAGAAGATGCGGAACTTTGTTTGGATGTTAGTAATCTGCAAATTCGGACTCCCCCGCATCCTTATATCTGACAACGGCCGTCAGTTCAATAACATCCATTTCAGAGAATTCTGCTCCGAGCTCGGCATCGATCACCGCTTTGTAGGTTTCTAGCATGTCATAATGGGCAGCGGAAGCTAGGGATTTTAAAATTTTCTTAATAAAGTCCCTATGCATGAAACCCTTTTAAGCCTAGATCATCTTAATGATTACAATCAAATAATATAAAATAAATGCAGAATTAGTAGAATACCTCAAACGCTAATCCAAAGTGTACAATCTCCACGAGGCGTCCAAGTGTCCGCCCTCCAATGGTGATCCACACGAAAACTTGATCAAGACTTTAGCTCCAAAGACTTTTGATCCTTAATGCAGAATTCTTCTAAAGAACTCTAATGGCTTGCTTTCCTTCCTTTCTATTTTTCTTTAGCCTTCTAAAATCACTTCTAATCCTTTTGTCCTAAGGAAGACCACCTTGTCTTGGCTTAGGATACACTAGAAGCAATGTTAGAAAGAAAGAAACTAATGTAAGAAAGAAGGGATATGAGAGAGAGAGAGTTGGATTGATTTCCGATGATTAGAAAACACCGGGAGCATTCCTATTTATAGATGGCGTGGGGATGCATCACCAAAGGATGCATCCCATCCACACATCCTTCAGATGGGGCGTGATAAGAGGAGAGAAGGCGCCACAAAAATAGGGAGAGGCGTATCAAAAGTGGTTAGGATAAGATCAAGCGCTTATGATGTGGCGCTTGATTCCCTAAGCACCTCTTCATGAAAATGCGCCGTACTCTTCCCTTTCTTCACTTCTTCTCACGCAAGAAAAATAGGAACCAACCTTATCCATTCATCAAGGGTTGATGATGATCCAAAGGCCATGAAAGAAGGCGCCATATATCCCTTAGGCATGATGAAGAGAGAAGAGAGAGAATGGATAAGATCAAATAAATGGTTCATCCTTATCCATTTAATCTTCACGTATTCTCTCTCTTTCCTTCACCTATTTTTCATCTCCACGCCTCCCAATGATATCCATCACGTCATCATGATCTCCCATCATCCTATGATGAAAATCCAATGGCTCCAATTCATGGTGCCATCCATTTGATCCATCTCTTCATCCAAATGTTGATCCAACGGTCAAAAATGAATGATTTATCAAATCTAATCCAATTAGACTCAAACCAAGCCAATTAGGTGCCAACTCTTGGCTAACCCATATTAGAATATGATCTAATCAAATTAGATCAATTAAGAATCAGATTCGAATCCAATTCGAATCAGATTCGAATCCAGTTCGAATCAGGAGCTAAGGTTTGCAACACCTGCTAGGATGTTTATCTTGCAAACATGATCTAATCCAATTAGACCCTTGATAAGTTTTCTTGTGTGTGACCCATTGGGTTCCATACTTAGCCAGCAATAGGTGTGAGTGCGAGTTGACCCAACTTGATTAGAACTCTTCTAATCGATTTAAGTCCAAACTGCGCGAACCTGAACTTAACAATTAGAATCCTTTCTAATTGGTGATCGAATTAAACTCTTTAATTCGATCAAAACTATAAGACAAGATTGACGTCTAGCAACGTGTCATGTCTACCCGGAAAATATAAAATTTGGTGGAAATACCAAAAATACCCTTCAGTGGCAAGTTACCATGCAATTCAATCCTTTAATCAAACTGCATCCCAAATATGTATATGAGCATGAATATATGTCAAACTCAATTTCATATTCATATTTTTCTCAATCTTTTAATGATAATTCAAATAATGAAACATTAGAAACTCTTTCTAATTTTCATTCTGCTTTGATCAAAGGCTTCCTGAATTATCATATGATTAGAATAAATAGGATGCTATCTTCTCTTACTAGAAGTGATTAATTCCTTGTTGACCTACTCATAATCTTCGTACACAATCCACCATATCCAGAAGACCTCGTACATAACTTATTGTCATGAATGAGTATAAACCAAAACATAGGTTCATGTGCACAAGATACCATGGTGATCTCAGGTCAAAGGATCAGTTGCACAACTCCCACTAAGAGAATCATCTTTTGACATGTAAGTAAGACTTCATAAGATTTCTCTTTGTAGGTCAATTCAGTGAACTCATTCTTCTAATGAGCACCCATATCTTTGTATTAGTGTCTCCACACAAATGATTGTGAGATCAATCATCCTCTGCATCGAGCATACATAAGACATGCCAGTCTTTCCGGTAATCATTGATCCCTGACTCAATGTACCAGTGACTGGGAATATTTAAGATTAGGATTTTAGGATTTTAAGTCTCACTAGTATGATCTCATCATAGTCTTAAAACCATTGCCCTAATCTAAGGAGTTTATCATAAATATAATCAACAGCATATGATAAAACTTAACGCCTTTATTCATATTTAAAAGTCATGTACATGATTTGGACAAATCAAAAGAAAAACCCTTCGCAATACATATTGCGATTGGCTTGTAGGGCATCTACTCTTTCAATCTCCCACTTGCACTAAAGCCAATCGCTCTTATATTTTATCCCCATACAATCGAGGTGGCGATCGAACTGCTGTTGTGGTAGAGCTTTAGTGAACGGGTCTGCTAGGTTGTTCTTGGTGTCTACTCGTTCAATGACTATGTCTTGTCTCTCGACAATCTCTCGAACAAGATGGAAGCGTCTTAGAATGTGCTTGTATTTGTGATGAGACCTTGGTTCCTTCGCTTGAGCAACAGCTCCAGTGTTATCACAATAAACTGGGACTGGTCCAGCAATCTCGGGAACTACTCCTAACTTAGAGATGAACTTCTTCATCCAGACAGCTTCCTTAGCGGCTTCACTTACAGCAATGTATTCTGCCTCAATAGTTGAGTCAGCTACAGTTTGCTGTTTGGAACTCTTCCAGCTCACTGCACCACCATTTAGGATAAAGACATATCCTGAAGTGGACTTGCTATCATCTGGGTCTGATTGAAAACTAGAATCAGAAAATCCTTCTAGTTTCAACTCAGATCCTCCATAAACTAGAAAAATATCTTTAGTCCTTCTCAAGTACTTAAGAATATTTTTCACAGCTATCCAATGATCCTCTCCTGGATCAGCCTGGAATCTACTTGTTATGCCCAAGGCATAAGCAACATCAGGCCTAGTACATAGCATAGCATACATAATCGATCCTACTGCCGAAGCATAGGAAATAGAATTCATTCTATTCCTCTCTTCAGATGTCTTAGGAGACATCTTCTTAGAGAGACGTATGCCATGACTCATAGGCAAATAACCTCTTTTACTTTCTTCCATGCTGAATCTTTTCAGCACATGATCTATGTACCTAGACTGGGACAAGCCTAGCATCCTTTTAGATCTATCCCTATAGATCTTTATACCAAGTATATAGGATGCTTCTCCCAAGTCTTTCATGGAAAAGCTTTTTGACAGCCAAGTCTTGACCGATTGTAACATTGGAATATCATTTCCAATGATCAGTATGTCATCTACATACAATATTAAGAAGACAATGGCACTTCCACTAGTCTTCTTGTACACACATGGTTCATCCACATTTTTGATAAAACCAAATTCTTTGACTGTTGTATCAAAACGGATGTTCCAACTCCTCGATGCTTGCTTTAATCCATAAATGGATCTCTTAAGCTTGCATACTTGATTTGCTCTCTTACTTGAGACAAATCCTTCTGGCTGTGTCATGTAAACCTCTTCCTCAAGATAACCATTAAGGAAGGCGGTTTTGACATCCATCTGCCAGATTTCATAATCATAGTATGCAGCTATTGCAAGCAAAATCCGAATAGATTTGAGCATAGCTACTGGCGAAAAAGTTTCATCATAGTCAATTCCTTGCTTTTGCCTGAAACCTTTTGCCACCAATCTAGCCTTGTAGGTTTCTACTTGGCCATCTGCTCCAATCTTTTTCTTATAGACCCATTTGCAACCTATAGGGTTTACACCCTCTGGTGCATCAACCAAAGTCCATACTTGGTTGGTATACATAGAATCTATTTCGGATTTCATGGCTTCTAGCCATTTGTCGGAGTCACTACTCATGACAGCTTCCGAATAGGTCAGAGGATTATTATTCTGAACAATGTGGGCTTCATCATTCTCAATGATGAACCCATACCTCTCAGGTGCTCTTCGCACTCTATCTGACCTTCGGAGAGGAGATGTGTGTTGTGGTTGTACCTCATCAATGGGTACATCTGGTTGAAGAATTTCTTGTGTTTCTATTTGTAGGTTTTGAACTTCTTCAAGTTCAATTTTCCTATCCTTGCGCTTTTCTAAGATAAACTCTTTTTCTAAGAAAATGGCATGCCTACCTACAAAAACTTTTTGTTCGGTAGGATGATAGAAGATGTATCCTATACTATCTTTAGGATAACCTACAAAAATACATTTATCTGATCTAGCACTTAGCTTGTGTCCAAAATTTCTTTTGACATAAGCTTGACAACCCCATATCTTAAGATACTTAAGATTAGGCTTCTTTCCTCTCCATATCTCATATGGAGTGCTAGGTACAGACTTAGAAGGTACCCTGTTTAATATTAGTGCAGCAGTCTCTAGGGCAAAACCCCAGAAGGAAATAGGAAGATCAGTAAAACACATCATGGACCTTACCATATCTAATAGAGTACGATTCCTCCGTTCAGCTACACCATTTAATTATGGCGTATACGGAGGTGTCCATTCAGAGAGAATGCCCTTTTCTTTAAGATGATTTAAAAACTCACTAGAAAGGTATTCACCGCCTCGATCAGATCGAAGGATTTTAATACACTTTCCGGTTTGTTTTTCAACCATACTTTGATACTCTTTAAACTTATCAAAAGCTTCGGATTTATGTTTCATAAGATACACATATCCGAACCTTGATAAATCATCAGTGAATGTGATGAAGTAAGAGTATCCACCTCTAGCTAGAGTTGTCATAGGACCACATACATCTGTGTGTACAAGTCCTAATAACTCACTTGCCCTTTCTCCATGTCCAGTGAATGGAGACTTAGTCATTTTACCCATAAGACAAGATTCACAAGTTCCTAATGATTCATAATCATAAGGATCAAAGAACTCTTCTTTGTATAACTTGTTGATTCTTGATTCACTTATGTGACCAAGTCGGCAATGCCAAAGAAGGGTGTTATTTACTTCCTCTCTCTTTCTTTTATTGCTTTTATTAATATGAAAGATATTGTCATTAAGTAATAAAATAAGAAGACCATTTTCCATAATGCCATTGCAAAGATGCTTATTAGAAAAATAAATAGAGCAACCATTGCCCTTTCCATTAATTTCAAATCCTTTCTTTAACAACAAAGGAATGGAAATTACATTTCTAATAATTTTGGGCATATAATAACAATCTTCTAATTGTAGGAGCTCTCCCGAAGGTAACTCCAAGTTGTAGGTTCCAACAGCTTCAGCCTGGATGGACTCTCCTCCAGCGCCATACAGCTCGAAGTCACCTTTCTTCAAAATTTTAATTTTCTGTAGTCCATGCAAAGATTTGCAAATGTGAAAACCACAGCCGGTATCCAATACCCATGAATTTGAATTTGAAGAACTTAATGACAAGTTGGCATGTAACATAAACATACCTTTTGATGCAACTCTTGCATCGGTCTTCATACTTGCAAGAAAACTCTTGCAATTCCTTTTCCAGTATCCAACTTTGCTGCAATGAAAACAGGTACTTGATCCGGAGTTTTTCTTTCCTTTTTTCTTTTTGATGCTACTCTTAGGGTTCAATCTTTTCTTAGAACCTTTATTGCCCGATTTTCTCTTAGAGGTGCCATCTATAAGAAGGAGTGGACCTTTATCCTTCTTAATATGGCCTTCAGCTGTTTTGAGCATATTTAACAGCTCGGGCAGGGAGGTGTTCAGCTTGTTCATGTGAAAGTTCACAACAAACTGAGAGAATGAATCAGGCAGTGATTGCAGGATCAAATCCTGACTGAGCTCACTATCCATAGCAAAACCTAATTGACTTAATCTAGTGATTAAGTCTATAACCATAAGAACATGGTTTTGCACTGGAGTTCCTTTATTCATTCTAGCACGGAACAACTGCTTAGATATCTCATACCTAGCAGTCCTGCTTTGTTCTCCATACAACTCTTTTAAATTGAGAAGTATGGATTGAGTGTCCATGCCTTCATGTTGCCTTTGTAATTCATTGCTCATAGAGGCAAGTATGATACATTTGACAGTCAAACTGTCATTTTTCCACATCTTATGTGTGGCAACCTCCTCTTCTGTAGCATCATCCCCTAAATCTCCAAGATCAGGGGTTTCAAGTATATAGAAAATTTTCTTCTGAGTGAGTACTATCTTTAAATTTCTCAACCAGTCCACATAGTTTGGTCCGGTCAACTTGTTGGCATCTAAGATGCCTCTTAGTGAAAGTGAAGAAGCCATTTAATAATTCTACATATGCAAGAACATAACTAATATAAGCAGACCAATCATGATGACATGTTTGCAACTAGATAAGGACTTTAATCTAATTTGTCTCCTACTATTTTTATCGAATATCATAGCCCTCTCCTATGATAAACGTGAAAATATAATTTTTTTTAGTAGGGTTGAGATCCTAATTCATCATAAAAAGCCTTGTGTTTACACAACAAACTCTTATGAGTTCAAAGGTAGGAAACTCTTTCCAATTGCATCTCATGCAATTCTCAACTTTATCTTGTCCTCTTAAAATACTTATTGCCTTGTGTTAGCACAACAAACAATAATATTTTAGTTAAGTCAAACCCTTCATTTTCATATAGTCATATTCGAATAATATTGCCCTTGTGGTTGCACAACAAGGCAATATATTAAAATATGCCATAAGCATCTTAATGCACCAAGACAGTATAACATCAGTCCCCATTGCAAGTTTTGTGTTAGCACAACAAACTAGCATGGATCTTGACATAATAATATCGAGGCATG
The DNA here is from genome assembly GCF_051530095.1 of Phoenix dactylifera. Classification (NCBI taxonomy): domain Eukaryota; kingdom Viridiplantae; phylum Streptophyta; class Magnoliopsida; order Arecales; family Arecaceae; genus Phoenix; species Phoenix dactylifera. Next base: position 24,151,559 of record NC_143195.1, on the reverse strand, counting down.
AAGGAAGGCTATCAATAGTGTTATATCAACATTAAGCTTATCCATAATAGACAATCAAACAATTGGCCAGGTAAGCAGGTGGGAGGCTCCCCTTACTCAAAGAGTAAGGTCCTAATTAAGTAACTACCTTTAGTGCTTTCCTTAGACACCAATTAGATTAATTGTTCTAGAATGGGTTAGCTCAAAGTTTTTCAACACTATGACTTAATATAATTTTTATTGAGGGCTTACTAGTCTCTAGCACATTCTTTAATTGTAACATATATTTAACATATCTAAAATAAGCTATCATGCATCATAGCTATCTCATAGCATGTATAAATCATAAGCAACTAATTAACATGCTTCAACATATCTTCATATGGAAAATTTCATATCATGATATTTTATTACATATCATATCATATATGAATCATATATTTCAGCATTTCATTAAGCATATGACATTACTATCTCATAGTAAATTAATAATCATACATCATGCATTATTATTTGATTGAACCAATTAAGGATAGCTCTGATACCACTGTAGGTTTCTAGCATGTCATAATGGGCAGCGGAAGCTAGGAATTTTAAAATTTTCTTAATAAAGTCCCTATGCATGAAACCCTTTTAAGCCTAGATCACCTTAATGATTACAATCAAATAATATAAAATAAATGCAGAATTAGTAGAATACCTCAAACGCTAATCCAAAGTGTACAATCTCCACGAGGCGTCCAAGTGTCCGCCCTCCAATGGTGATCCACACGAAAACTTGATCAAGACTTTAGCTCCAAAGACTTTTGATCCTTAATGCAGAATTCTTCTAAAGAACTCTAATGGCTTGCTTTCCTTCCTTTCTATTTTTCTTTAGCCTTCTAAAATCACTTCTAATCCTTTTGTCCTAAGGAAGACCACCTTGTCTTGGCTTAGGACACACTAGAAGCAATGTTAGAAAGAAAGAAACTAATATAAGAAAGAAGGGATATGAGAGAGAGAGAGTTGGATTGATTTCCGATGATTAGAAAACACCGGGAGCATTCCTATTTATAGATGGCGTGGGGATGCATCACCAAAGGATGCATCCCATCCACACATCCTTCAGATGGGGCGTGATAAGAGGAGAGAAGGCGCCACAAAAATAGGGAGAGGCGTATCAAAAGTGGTTAGGATAAGATCAAGCGCTTATGATGTGGCGCTTGATTCCCTAAGCACCTCTTCATGAAAATGCGCCGTACTCTTCCCTTTCTTCACTTCTTCTCACGCAAGAAAAATAGGAACCAACCTTATCCATTCATCAAGGGTTGATGATGATCCAAAGGCCATGAAAGAAGGCGCCATATATCCCTTAGGCGTGATGAAGAGAGAAGAGAGAGAATGGATAAGATCAAATAAATGGTTCATCCTTATCCATTTAATCTTCACGTATTCTCTCTCTTTCCTTCACCTATTTTTCATCTCCATGCCTCCCAATGATATCCATCACGTCATCATGATCTCCCATCATCCTATGATGAAAATCCAATGGCTCCAATTCATGGTGTCATCCATTTGATCCATCTCTTCATCCAAATGTTGATCCAACGGTCAAAAATGAATGATTTATCAAATCTAATCCAATTAGACTCAAACCAAGCCAATTAGGTGCCAACTCTTGGCTAACCCATATTAGAATATGATCTAATCAAATTAGATCAATTAAGAATCAGATTCGAATCCAATTCGAATCAGATTCGAATCCAGTTCGAATCAGGAGCTAAGGTTTGCAACACCTGCTAGGATGTTTATCTTGCAAACATGATCTAATCCAATTAGACCCTTGATAAGTTTTCTTGTGTGTGACCCATTGGGTTCCATACTTAGCCAGCAATAGGTGTGAGTGCGAGTTGACCCAACTTGATTAGAACTCTTCTAATCGATTTAAGTCCAAACTGCGCGAACCCGAACTTAACAATTAGAATCCTTTCTAATTAGTGATCGAATTAAACTCTTTAATTCGATCAAACCTATAAGACAAGATTGACGTCTAGCAACGTGTCATGTCTACCCGAAAAATATGAAATTTGGTGGAAATACCAAAAATACCCTTCAGTGGCAAGTTACCATGCAATTCAATCCTTTAATCAAACTGCATCCCAAATATGTATATGAGCATGAATATATGTCAAACTCAATTTCATATTCATATTTTTCTCAATCTTTTAATGATAATTCAAATAATGAAACATTAGAAACTCTTTCTAATTTTCATTCTGCTTTGATCAAAGGCTTCCTGAATTATCATATGATTAGAATAAATAGGATGCTATCTTCTCTTACTAGAAGTGATTAATTCCTTGTTGACCTACTCATAATCTTCGTACACAATCCACCATATCCAGAAGACCTCGTACATAACTTATTGTCATGAATGAGTGTAAACCAAAACATAGGTTCATGTGCACAAGATACCATGGTGATCTCAGGTCAAAGGATCAGTTGCACAACTCCCACTAAGAGAATCATCTTTTGACATGTAAGTAAGACTTCATAAGATTTCTCTTTGTAGGTCAATTCAGTGAACTCATTCTTCTAATGAGCACCCATATCTTTGTATTAGTGTCTCCACACAAATGATTGTGAGATCAATCATCCTCTGCATCGAGCATACATAAGACATGCCAGTCTTTCCGGTAATCATTGATCCCCGACTCAATGTACCAATGACTGGAAATATTTAAGATTAGGATTTTAGGATTTTAAGTCTCACTAGTATGATCTCATCATAGTCTTAAAACCATTGCCCTAATCTAAGGAGTTTATCATAAATATAATCAACAGCATATGATAAAACATAACGCCTTTATTCATATTTAAAAGTCATGTACATGATTTGGACAAATCAAAAGAAAAACCCTTCGCAATACATATTGCGATTGGCTTGTAGGGCATCTACTCTTTCACGCTTCACCTCGGTCGCCCATCCACAGATAAATGGAGAAACCGAGGTGACGAATCGCACCATCCTCCAGGGACTTAAGACTAGACTCGATCGATCCAAGAGGCAATGGGTCGAAGACCTCTACAATGTCCTTTGGGCTTACAGAACTACCTTCCGACTTCCTACTGGCGAGACCCCCTTCAATCTGACGTATGGAACAGAAGCTGTTATCCCCCTGAAAGTTGGACTCCCCTCTCCAAGAGTGGAACATTATGATGCGGCCTCGAACTCCTCCCAACTCAGGGGCAACCTGGACCTTGTCGAGGAGACAAGGAAAGCCTCCCGAGTTCGCATGATAAGATATCAACAAAAAATGGCACAATACTACAACTCCAGAGTAAAAGCCAAGCTTTTCAAGATAGGTGATCTCGTCCTCAGGAGAGCAGAAGCTTCTCAGCCAACCGAGCAGGAAAGCTAGCCCCTAATTGGGAAGGACCCTATCGGGTCGCGCGAGTCCAGCGACCCGGAGCATACAAGCTGGAGTCTCTTGAGGGGACCCTCATCCCACGAAGCTGGAACTCCGAAAATCTCCGGATGTACTACCAGCAAAATCCTAAGGGGTCCTTGGCAATTGGGAACATGATTCTCGCCCTCTCTTCATGTTAATTCATTTACAACTTTTTCTTGACTATTTCGTGCTCCTCTTGACATCGGGACTTTTGTGATCCTCAAAAAATCCGACCAAGCTCGGATGCCCGATCAAGTTCGGATGTCCGATCAAGTACGAATGCCCCAGCCAAGCCTGGAACACCTCGCTGCGACGACATCGAGCTCGGTCTCGATCTCCCTCAAAAACCTCGACTAAGGTTGGGATGTCCCGATAAGTTGACAGTGAGCCCAGGCTCCCTCGACCTCGGAAAGACGGGATAGTACCTTCGCGGCGCTCGACATCAACAATGGGATAGTACCTTCGTGGCCCCCTGTAGCGCCTCCTCGACCAAGGTCGGGATGCCCCGATAAGTCGACAGTGAGCCCAGGCTCCCTCGACCTTGGGAAGACGGGGTAGTACCTTCGCGGCCCTTCGTGGCGCTCGACATTAACAACGGGTAGTACCTTCGCGGCCCCCCGTAGCGCCTCCTCGACCAAGGTCGGGATGCCCCGATAAGTCGATAGTGAGCCCAGGCTCCCTCGACCTCGAGAAGACGAGTAGTACCTTCGCGACCCTCCATGGTGCTCGACATCAACAATGGGGTAGTACCTTCGTGCCCCCCCGTAGCGCCTCCTCGACCAAGGCCGGGATGCCCCGATAAGTCGACAGTGAGCCCAGGCTCCCTCGACCTCGGAAAGATAGGGTAGTACCTTCGCGGCCCTCCGTGGCGCTCGACATCAACAACGGGGTAGTACCTTCACGGCCCCCCGTAGCGCCTCCTCGACCAAGGTCGGGATGCCCTGATAAGTCGACGGTGAGCCCAGGCTCCCTTGACCTCGGAAAGATGGGATAGTACCTTCGCGGCCCTCCGTAGCGCTCAACATCAACAACGGAGTAGTACCTTTGCGGTCCCCCGTAGCGCCTCCTCGATCAAGGTCGGTATGCCCCGATAAGTCGACAGTGAGCCCAGGCTCCCTCGACCTCGGAAAGACGGGGTAATACCTTCACGGCCCTCCATGACGCTCGACATCAACAACGGGGTAGTACCTTCTGTTGGGAATTGTGTCCCAAAGCCAATTTTTATTGTAAGAATAATGTATATGTTTTATTTAATGAATAATAAAATCTATTCTGGCATTCTTTTCATCACAAGTGTTGCATCTTCAAATAGAAACTCCTGTGTATTGTGATGAAGTCCTTAGAACTAATTTAGTGGATAAAGGAGGTTTTATCATTTAGTCCTTAAATTGGTTCGCGACCGATTGACAAGCTATTAATTGGACAATAGCTATGTCAAGTATAGGTCGTTGTATGCCATTTAGTTGGTTGTCCTCTTAACCAAGGAGTGTGAAGACACTGGTATGGCATATAGGTGAGATGTAGGAGTACATCGTCGCTGAACAGTGACTCACCTGTTGAGCACTCCACTGTCAGGAGTTAGCTCACAAAGCATATGGGCATAAGTATCCCTTAGACCTGAGACTATCACGGTGACTTGCAAGCAACTCACTGTACTTTGGCACTGAACGATCTGAATTTCTAATTCAGATATTGAAAAGTTGCTGGGTGCAGTCAAGTACTCGCGAAGTCTGTGTATGAGTCAAGAAGGGATTGACCGCTCCAGATTATAGGAGTTGATGTTTCGCTGTGTTTCAATTTAGTAAAACCTTGGCCAGGGTAAACCAAGTGATTGGTCACTTGAATTTAATTAATTGAAATACAATATGGATGACCGGACCAAAGTGTGACAGTTCACTTTAGGTCATCTTGAGCATCGTTGGTCAAAAGGATGAATTATGCGGTAACCATATGAATGGGTTCTTGAATGTTGCTTTGCATATTCGACCTATCCGGACGTTGGGTATCATTGCTAGATGGTCACCTCGATTAGTGCATGAAGTGATTCATGTACTACCGGCTTAGTGTTCGAATCTATCGGAGTCACGCACATAAGTCAAGTTAAGTAGGAAGGACTTGATCCAATTTAATTGAGAATTAAATTGTGGATCATGTGAGATTTGGTTTTGTCTATGTTCAGCTAGCACTGAACATGAGGTACATACTGAATTTCATGGATGTGTATTTGATTATGTCTGTATTCTGGCTTAATCAAGTTTCAATTAATGTAATTGAAATTGATTTGGGCTCATTTGTTGAGTATGGTTTTGAATTGGATTCAAATAAATGTAATTGGGCTTTATGGTGATTTATTCCATATTTATTCTAGTCTAAGTGTGACTCGGATTGATCTAAAAATTGAACTAATTGGAGTTCACATGAATCAGATTCATGTGGAATTTTTTCGGATCCAAAATCTTTCAAATTGGTCTTCAATTTGGTTTAGAACCAATAATGGACCCAAGCCCATTTTAATTCAGCCCATTTGAATTAACCCATTTAAGAAAAGTCAATTTGAATTGGGAATTTACTTAGATGCCCTCTTGAATTAATTGACTCGTTTCCTGTATTTCTTCTTCGGTCCACATAAGCCTGTGAACCACTTTTTCTGCTGAAACGTTCTCCCGTGAACCACGTTTTTTCCCTTCTTCCGAACACATAAATTGACCGCTTGATCTTCCTCATCCTGCAACCATTTGAAGATCCGAAGAGACGTGTCTCTTCGGTTTTCAAAACTCTTTAATGTAGTGCTGATTTAAATGAAATCAAACGGTTCAAAAATTTAATTAAATCATGAATCGTTTGGCGTTTTCTCTTCCCTGGTTCAGCCTTTTCTTTGCCTATAAATAGGCTGGGGTTCTCTTCATTTGATAGCTAGAGATTTTATTTGGGGAGAAGGGAGATTCATGATCTTTTGAGTAGCCTGTAAAAGAGAGAAAAGGAAACGAGAAGAAAGAGGAAAAGAAAGAAAAAGAAAAAAAAGGGAAGAAAGAATTTTTGAAATTCTTTTCTTCCAGGGGTTTATTTGCAAAAGGGTTTTTGCACTATACAGACATCATCCTACCTTTCTGCATTTCTTGGCGTGCGTGTGAAGTAGAGGGTCCGTACATCTGGGCCTCGCATAGCACCAGATCCACCAGTACCAGATCCGGCACCAGATCCAGTTCCAGATCCAGTTCCCGATCCAGTACCAGATCTAGCATCCGATCCAGTATCTGATCCAGCACTTGGCCCTGTACCAGATTCTGTTCCAGAGTACCTCGACCATCTTCCGCTGCGGGATCGAGGTATGGTAAACATAATATAGTTATGTTATTTATTTATACCTGTTATAAATAAATAGATAAAATTTTAAAACTGATTTTCTGACCTGGCATCCGTTTTTATCGGATTTTGCGGGATATTTTTCCTTCAATTGGTATCAGAGCCAGGTTGGCCGATGGAATTGGCCTATAATATCTAGAATTATGCATGATTTAATTTTTAAATTTAGATTAGATCTAGATTTATTGATAAAATATCAATCTTGTGCTGAATTATAAGGTTGTCCTGCTATAAGGTTAACCCCTTATAGTGAAAAGGTTGTCCTAGCACAAAATTGAGATTAATTTGTATCATAAAATAAATAGTTTATTTTTATGAAATTATGCATAATTGATGTTTATGAAATTTCAGTTTTAAATTTATTATGACCACAAAGTTTAAATATAAATTGTTTATATTTGGAATAAATTGACACCTTGAATCCATGATCATAATACATTTAATAAAGAATTAAATGTTGAATTTAAAATTTAAAATTTGAATTTCAAATAAAGATTTAAAATTCAAAATTTGAATTCAAATTAAAATTTAAATTTGAACATGGGTTTTGGGGCATGGGTTAGCACAATCAGATTAGTTGATTAGGTTAGACCTAATGTTAGAATTGAATTGAAATCAATAGTTGTATTAGACTAAATTCATTTTTCTAATTTGATCAAACTCAATAGTTTAGTTGATCATGTCCAAACACTTCAATTGGATCTGATTGTGGCTCAGTGGTCGAGCCTGAGTTCTCAATAACTATCTAAATCAACTTGACATACCATTTGGTGTCTAAGGCAAGTTGGATCTACGGTTATTAATTGGGGCTACCTCTTTCCTGGCCAACTCTGTTGGTGTCTAGGAAAGACGGTTAATGGCGGAACCCTCCCTTGATCTCTCTTACCTGGCCAATGTAGTCGTTCAAGCTTTGATTTAGATATCTTGAGACTTGGTACTCACCCATGTCAATAAGGAAATCAGTATGACTGATTTAGATGTCCATAGACCAATGAAATTCTATGTCCTCTATATGACTCAGTGCAGTCAGTGGGAGGATATAGAATTATCGGTCTCTCTAAAATCCTCTAAATTATTAGGTCCTTAAAATGATATAGTTATATAGATAACTAGGTCATAGCCTCCCATTAAAATGGATGATAATTGGTCCAGTATTTCAGTTGGACATGCAGGACGCTTCCGTCTGGTGTTTATTTGAATATTGGAATTATCCTTCATTATATGATAGCTCTTTGAGCTATCTGATTGTGATTAGGTTGGCCGAGCTTTCCTCGGGCCTGATCATACATTAGGTAGTGTCATCGAGTTAGTTCATTAATGGTTGGATCTGACCAGGATTTTCAGTGGAGGCCTCCGCCTACTGATTACCACCTGGGGCAAAATAAAATACTAGAAATTATTTAGAGAAATAATTGGTAATGTACCTACCCTTAGATGCATATAGGTTGGCCGAGCTTTCCTCAGGCCTGTATACAGTCCATGTGGATTCTAGTACCCGCTAAGGAATTAAAATAATTCCTCGAATTAAAGGTAGAGGCTAAAAATTTGACTAAAATAGTGGAAGAAATCTTTAGACTGAAGTCCAAGTCTTTAGAAATAAAATAAATCATATACTAATTAGCTCTGGTTTTTCCTTTCAGATATGACTAACTCTTTGTCCCTCTGAATACTCTTAGACAATGATAAACTTAATGGACCTAACTTCGATAGCTGGTATCGGAAGTTGAAAATTGTATTAGAGCACGAGCGGATCCTATATGTGATATTGGATCCAGCACCTGAGGAACCTGCAGCAAATGCACCACGTGCAATCAAAGACGCTTATCAGAAGTGGCTTAATGATCGCACTACCGTACGCTGCATCATAAGGGCTTCGATGAATGACGAATTTAGTCGTAAATTCGAAGAAGCACAGCCTGTGAAAATATTTCAAATGTTGAAAGAGTCTTTCGGGACACCTGATGATGTCGAACGACATAAGACCTCCTGTGCGATTTTCAATGCCCGCATGAGGGAAGGGAAATCAATCACAGAACATGTATTGTACATGGTCGAGAAAATTGATCTCCTGAGTAAACTTGGTTTTTCTTTGCACGAGCAATTGGGCAAGGATGCTATTTTGAACTCACTTCCCAAATCCTACCTGACCTTCCTTAGTCATTATAGAATGACTAAACCTGCAGTATCCTATCATGGATTGCTAGGTTTACTGCAGACCTATGAGAAGGATCACCAACTCTTTAAGGGGTCGGTGAATGTGGTGGGTGGAACTTCTGCAGGTCGTTCTTCCTTTAAGAAAGGAAAGAAAAAGAAGGTAAATAAAGTTCGTGCTGGGGCTTCTAAGCCCAAACAGACTATGAAGCAGAAATCTGATCAGAGTAAGGCAGAATGCTTCTTCTGCAAGAAGCAGGGTCACTGGAAGCGGAACTGTCCGGCTTATTTAGCGTCCCTTGATCCAAACAGGCCAAAGAAGAAAATGCAGCAAATAGTTGCTGCACAAGGTAATTATATGATAACACCTTGTAATTTTTCTGTTTATGATTCTACTACCTGGGTATTGGATACCGGAAGTCCAATTAATATTTGCAATTCTTTGCAGGGACTTCAAGTAAGTAGAAGATTCTAGAACGGCGATCGATTCCTAAATGTTGGTGATAGAAGATCTGTTCCAGTCCTAGCTTTGGGAGTCATTGAGTTGTTTTTTGAGTCTGGAGTAGTTATGTTAGATGATTGTCACTTTTGTCCAGCATTCTTGATGAATGTCATCTCTGTAGGCTTTTTGGCCAAGAATGGTTATACCTTTTATATAAATGAAAGATTTTGTGATATCATTTTGAATGATACTAAAATTTTCAGTGGACAAATGAAATATGGCATTTATACTCTATCATTGCCTGTGAATGTAATGTACACATCTAATAAACACCCTAAATTAGATAAAGTCAATGAAACCTATTTATGGCATTGCCGGCTTGGTCATATAAACAAAAACAGGATAAACAGGTTAGCCCAACAAGGCATTTTAGAAATCAATGATTGTGAATCATTGCCAACTTGTGAATCCTGTCTTCTGGGTAAAATGACCAAGTCACCTTTTTCTGGAAAGGGTGAACGAGCCAGCGATGTTCTTGGCCTCATACATACTGATGTATGTGGACCTATGAACGTAAGTGCCAAAGGTGGTTATGCCTACTTCATAACCTTCACAGATGACCTATCCAGGTATGGGTATGTCTATCTGATGAAGCATAAGTCGGAATCATTTGAAATGTTCAAACGATTTCGTAATGAAGTAGAAAAACAGACTGGAAAGAGTATTAAGATTCTTCGGTCAGACCGAGGAGGAGAATACCTTTCCGGTGATTTCTTGACTTATCTAGAGGAGAATGGGATTCTCTCACAATGGACCCCTCCAGGAACACCTCAGCACAATGGTGTATCCGAAAGGAGGAATCGAACTCTGTTAGACATGGTTCGATCCATGATGGGGTTTACTAGTCTGCCTCTATCTTTTTGGGGTTATGCTTTAGAGTCTGCATATATAATACTAAATAAGGTTCCAAGTAAGTCTGTTGAGAAGACTCCATATGAGATATGGACTGGGCATAAGCCGATACTTTCATACCTTAGGGTTTGGGGATGTCCGGCTTATGTTAAACGTTCTCAAACTGACAAACTGGGTCCTAGGTCCGATAAGTGTTATTTTGTAGGGTACCCCAAGCAAACTAGGGGTTATTACTTTTACCTTCCTAATGAACAAAAGGTGTTCGTAGGACTTAAGGCAACATTTTTGGAAAAGGAATTCCTTGGTGAAGGAATTGTTGCCTCTAAGGTTGAACTTAGTGAAGTTCAGCAGGTGGAAGATTTAACACAATCTACTGAACCCACAGAATCGGTTTTGATTAGATCAAACCTGGAGCCCAATGTAGAAGCACCATTAAGGCGATCCGGTAGAGTACCGCGTCAAGTGGATAGATACTACGGTTTCTTGGTCCATGATGCGGATCCTATTGAGCTCGATGAGAACAATGAGGATCCGATCACCTATATGGATGCTATGCAGAGGTCTGACTCTGAGTTGTGGCTTAATGCCATGAAATCCGAAATGGAGTCCATGGAAATCAATAGTGTATGGACACTAGTTGATCCACCCGAAGGGATAAAACCCATAGGGTGCAAATGGATCTTCAAAAGAAAGAGAGGCGCAGACGGAAAGGTGGAGACCTATAAAGCCCGTCTGGTTGCCAAGGGATATCATCAACATTATGGTATCGATTATGACGAAACTTTTTTCCCTGTGGCAATGCTAAAATCTATTCGGATCATGCTAGCTATAGCAGCATATATGGATTATGAAATCTGGCAAATGGATGTGAAAACAGATTTTCTAAATGGAGAGCTGGAAGAAGAGGTGTATATGATACAACCTGAGGGTTTCACATCCATAGACGAGTCCAAAGGATGCAAGCTACAAAAGTCCATTTATAGACTTAAGCAAGCTTCTCGAAGTTGGAACATACGTTTCGATAAAACTATCAAAACATATGGCTTCGTTAAGAACGAAGAAGAACCTTGTGTCTACAAGTGGGTTAACGGTTCAGTGATCACATTTCTTGTGTTGTATGTGGATGACATTCTCTTAATTGGGAATGACATTCCTGTATTACAAAATGTGAAACTCTGGCTGTCATCACAGTTCTCCATGAAGGATCTGGGAGAAGCATCCTACATCCTAGGGATGAAAATCTATAGAGATAGATCTAAGAGGTTGCTTGGATTGTCCCAATCCACGTACATCGACACTATGTTGAAGCGGTTCAACATGGAGAATTCCAAGAAGGGCTATCTTCCGATAGGCCAAGGAATTTCTCTCTCTAAGAAAGATTGTCCGACAACTTCCGAAGAAAGAGAGCGTATGAGTAGAATCCCATATGCTTCTGCAGTAGGTTCTATTATGTACGCCATGACATGTACAAGACCGGATGTTGCTTACTCACTAGCAGTAGCGAGTAGGTATCAGTCTGATCCGGGTGAGAACCATTGGAAGGTGGTGAAAACCATCCTTAAGTATTTAAGAAATACTAAGGACCAATGGTTAATCTATGGAGAATCTGACTTAAAACTTGTAGGGTTTACAGACTCTAGTTTTCAGTCAGACCACGATGACAGTAAGAGTATGTCAGGATTTGTGTTTACCCTGAATGGAGGAGCAGTCTGCTGGAAAAGTTTCAAGCAGCATTCAGTAGCCGATTCTGTATGCGAAGCAGAGTATGTTGCTGCATCAGATGCGGCAAAGGAAGCTGTTTGGATCAAGAAGTTTGTAAATCAACTTGGTGTTGCTCCCTCAATCAACGGTCCAGTTCTTTTGTATTGTGACAATACTGGAGCCATTGCACAAGCAAAGGAGCCAAAGTCCCACCATAGAATGAAGCACATTCTGCGTCGCTACCACCTTGTACGAGAGATCGTGGAACGAGGTGACGTCAATCTTCAAAAGATCGATGGAAAGGAGAACCTAACTGACCCATTCACTAAAGCCCTTTCTGTAAAGGAGTTCGATTATCACAAATCGAAGATGGGTATTAGATACTGTACAAATTGGCTTTAGTTCAAGTGGGAGTTGTTGGGAATTGTGTCCCAAAGCCAATTTTTATTGTAAGAATAATGTATATGTTTTATTTAATGAATAATAAAATCTATTCTGGCATTCTTTTCATCACAAGTGTTGCATCTTCAAATAGGAACTCCTGTGTATTGTGATGAAGTCCTTAGGACTAATTTAGTGGATAAAGGAGGTTTTATCATTTAGTCCTTAAATTGGTTCGCGACCGATTGACAAGCTATTAATTGGACAATAGCTATGTCAAGTATAGGTCGTTGTATGCCATTTAGTTGGTTGTCCTCTTAACCAAGGAGTGTGGAGACACTGGTATGGCATATAGGTGAGATGTAGGAGTACATCGTCGCTGAACAGTGACTCACCTGTTGAGCACTCCACTGTCAGGAGTTAGCTTACAAAGCATATGGGCATAAGTATCCCTTAGACCTGAGACTATCACGGTGACTTGCAAGCAACTCACTGTACTTTGGCACTGAACGATCTGAATTTCTAATTCAGATATTGAAAAGTTGCTGGGTGCAGTCAAGTACTCGCGAAGTCTGTGTATGAGTCAAGAAGGGATTGACCGCTCCAGATTATAGGAGTTGATGTTTCGCTGTGTTTCAATTTAGTAAAACCTTGGCCAGGGTAAACCAAGTGATTGGTCACTTGAATTTAATTAATTGAAATACAATATGGATGACCGGACCAAAGTGTGGCAGTTCACTTTAGGTCATCTTGAGCATCGTTGGTCAAAAGGATGAATTATGCGGTAACCATATGAATGGGTTCTTGAATGTTGCTTTGCATATTCGACCTATCCGGACATCGGGTATCATTGCTAGATGGTCACCTCGATTAGTGCATGAAGTGGTTCATGTACTACCGGCTTAGTGTTCGAACCTATCGGAGTCACGCACATAAGTCAAGTTAAGTAGGAAGGACTTGATCCAATTTAATTGAGAATTAAATTGTGGGTCATGAGATTTGGTTTTGTCTATGTTCAGCTAGCACTGAACATGAGGTACATACTGAATTTCATGGATGTGTATTTGATTATGTCTGTATTCTGGCTTAATCAAGTTTCAATTAATGTAATTGAAATTGATTTGGGCTCATTTGTTGTGTATGGTTTTGAATTGGATTCAAATAAATGTAATTGGGCTTTATGATGATTTATTCCATATTTATTCTAGTCCAAGTGTGACTCGGATTGATCTGAAAATTGAACTAATTGGAGTTCACATGAATCAGATTCATGTGGAATTTTTTCGGATCCAAAATCTTTCAAATTGGTCTTCAATTTGGTTTAGAACCAATAATGGACCCAAGCCCATTTTAATTCAGCCCATTTTAATTAACCCATTTAAGAAAAGTCAATTTGAATTGAGAATTTACTTAGATGCCCTCCTGAATTAATTGACTCGTTTCCTGTATTTCTTCTTCGGTCCACATAAGCCTGTGAACCATTTTTTCTGCTGAAACGTTCTCCCGTGAACCACGTTTTTTCCCTTCTTCCGAACACATAAATTGACCGCTTGATCTTCCTCATCCTGCAACCATTTGAAGATCCGAAGAGACGTGTCTCTTCGGTTTTCAAAACTCTTTAATGTAGTGCTAATTTAAATGAAATCAAACGGTTCAAAAATTTAATTAAATCATGAATCGTTTGGCGTTTTCTCTTCCCTGGTTCAGCCTTTTCTTTGCCTATAAATAGGCTGGGGTTCTCTTCATTTGATAGCTAGAGATTTTATTTGGGGAGAAGGGAGATTCATGATCTTTTGAGTAGCCTGTAAAAGAGAGAAAAGGAAACGGGAAGAAAGAGGAAAAGAAAGAAAAAAAAAAGGGAAGAAAGAATTTTTGAAATTCTTTTCTTCCAGGGGTTTATTTGCAAAAGGGTTTTTGCACTATACAGACATCATCCTACCTTCCTGCATTTCTTGGCGTGCGTGTGAAGTAGAGGGTCCGTACATCCGGGCCTCGCATAGCACCAGATCCACCAGTACCAGATCCGGCACCAGATCCAGTTCCAGATCCAGTTCCCGATCCAGTACCAGATCTAGCATCCGATCCAGTATCTGATCCAGCACTTGGCCCTGTACCAGATTCTGTTCTAGAGTACCTCGACCATCTTCCGCTGCGGGATCGAGGTATGGTAAACATAATATAGTTATGTTATTTATTTATACCTGTTATAAATAAATAGATAAAATTTTAAAACTGATTTTCTGACCTGGCATCCGTTTTTATCGGATTTTGCGGGATATTTTTCCTTCACCTTCGTGGCCCCCCGTAGCGCCTCCTCGACCAAGATCGGGATGCCCCGATAAGTCGACAGTGAGCTCAGGCTCCCTCGACCTCGGAAGGACGGGGTAGTACCTTCGCGGCCCTCCATGGCACTTGACGACAACAACGTCTCCCGATGAGCCGGTGTCCCCGAAGCGGATCCCAGGCCGAAGAATGCCTCTGAAAGCCGGCCGAGGAACGAAATGGCTTACTTCAACATGGAGCGCCCGACCCCAATGGTGCGAGAGATACATCCCGCTTAGCACCTGCTCCATTACATCTATTTACTTATATCACTGATAAGATCCCGAGCAAGCTCGGGATTTCCCCCGACCAAGGTCGGGATGCTCTTCTAAGTCGACCATAGGCCGAAATCCCATCGACCCCGTGCATGCTCTCCTCATTTGTGATCTCCATTTCAGCCAATACAGACCCCTCCAAATGAGGGCTTGGCCGAGCCCAAACATCGAAAAGTCAACGCCAGTCCATAGCGACGACCTCGACCTTTGGTACTATGGTCGAGCTCAGAAGTGCTGAGGCACTCACCATAGGTTTCGATTCTACTCGTCGGAACCTCGACCAGGCCCGAGACCAACAGCCGCGAAGGCCCCAACGGTAACTCGATTTTAGCCTACGGTCTTCTCGGAGACCGACCCCAAAGCTTTTTGTAAACCTGCGTCCGAAAAGCCGAGCTTAAAAACTTGGCCAAATATTTTGGAAGATGAATCTGAAGGCCTAACAAAACCCCTTCGGGGTCCGAGGCCCGAGCTCAGTGCCTTGGAAAGTCGGGAGCCAGGCTCAAGGGCCTGGCGAGATTCGAATCCGAGCTCGAAGACCTGGTGAATTTTCCTAAAGTCTGAGCTTGGAGCCTTCCCTAGCGAACGCGGTCGAAACATAAATCTACAGAATCCAAGTCTACAAACTTAGCCGAGTCCGAAGACTTAGAGAAATTTGCTGAAGAGAATTTGACTTAGCGAACATGATTGGAACTCAAGTCCGCGGGACTCAAGTCTACAAACCTGGCCGAGCTCAGAGACTTAGTAAATTTTTCTGAGATCTGGGCCCGGTGCCTAAATGCCATCCTTATCGAACCTAAGCTTAATAATTTAGCAAACACAATCCGAACCTAAGTCTATGAGCTTAGCCGAGCTCGAACACTTAGAGGAACTCGTCGGAAAGGATTCAGCTCAAACGATTAAAGTAAAGGCTTACCTATTACGCAGAGAAAAGAAAGGTAAACATGAATTTACAAAGAAAGTTCTTTCATTAACAAAAGTGATGACCCAAAGATTGATTTAAAGATTGATTTTGATGATCACAAAACCTTGAAGTATAATTACTAATGTTTGTGTTGCAAGAAGAAAGATAATTTGTTTTGCAAGGAACATAGCAAGTTGAAAAAATACAAGAAGGTCTCAAAAGCTCTCAAGAAAAGTTGGAAGAAAGCTACACTTCATTGGCCCAAGGTTCAAGTTCAAAGGATTCAAGTTGGAGAGACAATTCTAAAGAAAAACTCAAAAGAACTGTGCTCGAGTCGACTCCTGGAAGTTCAAAGTTGACTCTGGCACTCTGGAGTTTCAAGGAACAGTGCTCGAGTCGACTCCGGAACTCTGCGAGTCGACTCCGACTGAGAACAGACAAAAAGACAGAGAGTTGATTTTCAGCGCTATAGTGCTCGAGTCGACTCCTACTTCAGCGCTACAGTGCTCGAGTCGACTCCTAGCTACAGTGCCGGCAGACTCTTATTCACGAGTCGACTCCTACTTCAGTCGAGTCGACTCCTACTTCAGCCGAGTCGACTCGAGCACGCTGGGAGGCATAACGGCTAGTTTTTTCTCAACTCCAACGGCTCTATTTTTATCTCTAACGGCTAGATCTTTGTTCCCACGCCATCCAAAGCTATAAAATCAAGGGGAGAGCTAGGGGAGAAGTTAAGGAAGTGGGAGAAAACACATAGGAAAGAGATTTCAAAGAGATTTCAAGAGAAACCTCCCAAAAGCACAAAAGGGCCATTCAAAGCAAAAGAGAGAAAAAAAGAGCATCCGAGTGAATCCCAAAGCTTCATCTCTAACTGTGTGCTGCCTCAGTGATCCTCTACCTCGTGCGAAATCAGAAGAGGGTCAAGTAAAGAAGAAGCCGAGTTCTCTCATCTACAAAACTTGTTTGAGGGCTTCTCTTTGCTCTATTTGTTTACATTGTTATATTTGCTTGTTTAAGAAGCTTTGATTTGTTTTAAACTCTTGTTCTAATATCTTGTAACTTGATTCAATCAAGAGATTGAATCAAGGGGTTAAGGTTTGTTGGTGAGCCAAAGAAAAAACCAACGGTGTAAGGTTGTGGTTGGTGAACCGGGAAAAACCAACTGGGTTGGATTGTGATCCCGTGAAAACAATCGGATTGGCTCTAGTCGGTGAGCCTGTGAAAACCGACCGAGTTCGTTGTGATCTCGTGAAAACAACAAGTTAGGTTGTGAGCTTGTAAAATAACCGGCTGTAATCTGAGGGATTATAGTGAAATTTTCAAGAGGTCTTGGGGAGTGGATGTAGGTGCTGGGGTGCACCGAACCACTATACATTTTTGTGTTTGTGATGCTTTATCTCTTGTGTTTCATGCCTTACATTCATACTTGATTGTGTAATATCTCTAGCTTTGTTTTCTATTGATTTATAAGTGATTGTTTAGAACTTGCTTAGCTTCCACTCAATTCTTACCATTCACATAGATTAAAATTGATCATACAACTATAAGTTAATTTTAGATCAATTGCACTCTAAAGCCATAGTATAATTGCTCTAGCTTAATTTTCCACTGTTTTACTTGTAATTGCCTAGAGCTTAAGTAAGTAGCATCTTATCATCCCGCTGCATTCAATTCAAAGTAAAAATTAGGGAACATAATTTTTAGAAAACCCAATTCACCCTCCTCTTAGGTTGTCATCTTGGGCAACAAGTGGTATCAGAGCCTCGTGCTCTAATATTGATTGTTAATCTAACGATCAAAGAGACAAAGATTATGACAACTCAAATAGATAATTTTCTAGGAGAGGGACAATTAATTGATAGACCTCCACTATTTAATGGCATAAATTACACACATTGGAAAGCACACATGCGCATTTTCATTCAAGCATATGACTATGATTTATGGAGTATCATAGTCAATAGTCCACACACAAACACTAATCATGATAAGAAAATGGCTCAGAAAAATACAAAAGCCATGAGTATTCTATATTGTGCATTAGATGATAGTGAACTTAATAGCATATCTTTTTGCATAACTGCTAAGGAAATCTGGAATATGCTTGAAGTTAAATATGAATGCACTAACATTTTTAGTAAAACAAGCCCTGAAGAAGAAGAACAGCAAACTGAAATTGAAAATCTTTGCCTTGTGGGGCATGAAGATGAGGTATATACTAGAACTCAAAGTGATTTCTCATTCAAAGATGAAGTACATGCCGAAACTCAATCTGATTTTACATTTGATGAACTTTATGATGCTTTTTCTGAACTATACTTAGAATATAAGAAACTTAGTTTAAAGAATAAAAAGCTAAATCAGAAAAATCTATCTCTTGCTGAAAGCCATGATATAATTCAGAAAAACAATGAATTGCTCTTAGAAGACAATGAAAGGTTAACTAAAGAAGTTAACAAATTTAAGCCTATAGTTGAAAAATTTACTATCAGCTTTGAAAAATTGAACTTAATGATAAATAATCAAAGAGCTGAATTTGAAAAGGCTGGATTAGGATATCAACCTTGGTACACACAAAAAGTCTTTAATAACATATGTGTTAAATCCTCCACTGATCATCCTAAAACAGTTTTTCAAAAATCTGATGAACCTAATGAACAAAACAGAAAATTAAAAAATCATCATCTACTTATGTTAAATCTATGTTTGTTAAATTTAACAAGAGTATGCAGAAATACATTCCTTGTAATCCTAAAATATGCAAACTAATAAACAAAATAGTTATCAAGAAAATATGGGTTCTAAATGGAATAATTATAGCTAACCTGCAAGGACCCAAAAGAGCTTGGGTTCCTAAGTTGAAAACATGATTATTTTTCAGCAAGTATGTCTAGCTATCCAAGGTTCTAATGAAAGATGTTATCTGAACAATGGGTGCTCTAGACACGTGTTAAAGAATTGAATTTAAAATGTAATTAAGAAGAGTGATTAAAATGAAAGAAATAATGAAATAAGTAATTCTTGCATCCTCTCGTATTGAAATTATTTTATTAGTTGATTAAAACATAACTTGCAAGTATTAATCATTTTTGTGATATAAGTAATATTTTTGGTATGAAAAGAAAATATATCCAAATCACTCCATCTTTCTATATTATGCTTTACTTATAGATGGATAATTTGGTAAATCAATTCTTCTAGAATAACTCTATGAATTTTTTATATGCATGATTGAGAGTTCTTATCAATGGCATTATCTTTTATTGATCTTAGGCATAAGAATGTGAACTTGCTATATTTTTAGATATATGCATTATGAATACCAAGATTAAAGAAGCTAGTTTTGGCATATAAAATCAACTCATACTAGTATGAACTTAATCTCAAAAGACCTTGTCATTGGTTTACTTAGATTAATTTATGCAAGGTCAAAGTTTTCTATGCATATCATCTAGGAAAACAGACTAGAATCATTTCTAAATCTGAAAACATTGTTTCCATCTCATAGTCCTTGAAAATTCTCCATAATAACTTATTTGGATCTCTAGAATTGTGAACCTAGGAGATAAGTTTTTTAATTTTATAATTGTGGATGATTTCTCAAAGCTAACATTGGTTTTGTTCTTGGCACTTAAATTGAAATATTTTCTGCATTGGCACGAACTCACAAAAGGGTTCAAATGAAAAAGGTTTGCAAACTGTGAAAATAAAGAAGTATCATGGCACAGTTTTGAAAACCAATTTCTTGTTAAGTTTTGTACAGAAAATAATATTGAATACAATTATTTCTGCACCAAGAACACCATAAGTAAAATAGGGTTAATAGAATATTTGAAGAAATGAAAAAGACAATGTTGTATGATAGTCATCTGCTTAAATAATTTTTGTTAAAAGCTATCATCACTGCTTATCATACATATAGTTTCTATTAGATCTATTTTTGATGAAAACTCCTTTTGATCTTCTAAAAAATAGAAAATAAACTATTGCATATCTTTCATATTTTTCAGTCGTACATATTATGCTTGATATGTTCTTATGAAAATAATGCCAAATCTGATAAAGATACTTCTGCCTTCGGATATCATTCATCAAGCAATGCACATAGAATATTCAATGAAAAGATCCTAGTTGTAGAAATATCAATTTATTTTATTCTTTATAAGACTAATAATCTTTCATCAAGTCACTAAAATCAGATTATATATGTATATGGTTAATCTCTTTGCTTACATATAACAATCTAAAACTAAAACACCTTAAGAAGAATGAACAAGATTATAATTTGTCAAGTTAAACTAAATCATTTTTGAAAGAGATAGAATTTAAAATCTTGCCGATAAAATCTGAAAACTTGTTAATAATTAGAATCAAATTGAGTTTTTCAGAAATGCACTTAATGAAGAAAAATTGGTGACTACTAAAAGATTCAATCAAGAAAAGATGAAATAGATCTTGATGAAATTCTTGCATGATCAAAAGTAAAGATCACCATTATCATTTGCTTGCTTTATGAGCCTTATATTCTGTCAAATGAATGTGTAGAATGCACTCCTATGTGGTTATTTCATTAAAAAAAGAGATCTATGTAAAATAACCACCTTATTTGAAAACACTCATTACAAATATGATAAAGCAATATGTGATTTGGAACAAGCACCAAAAGCATGATATAAAAGCTTGAGTAACTTTTTTGATAGAAAGTAATAGTGATAAATCTATGCATCAAAAAGAAGAATTTGTGATATTTTATTTGCTCAAAGTATACATTAATGACATCATTTTTTGTTCTACTAATGAAGATTTATATGAAGATTTTACTAAGCTCATACAAGGTGAGTTTGAAATATGTATGATGAATGAATTAACATTTTTCTCTAGAACTTCAAATTAAGACAAACAAGAAAGGGGATCTTCATTGACCAAAGTTAGTTCATAAGAAAACTCCTATAGAAGATTGGCAAGAAGAAGGTATGTCTATGACCCCATCTTGTAGAATTTGAAAAGGATGAGTAAGGTAGATCTATTGTTTTAAAGCTGTATTGAAGCATGATAGAATAATTATTTTATCATACAACTAGTAGATCAGATTGTATGCTCATTATGTGCCCTTGTGCAAGACTTCAATCTAACTCTAATGAATCATATTTTATTGATAACAAATGAATCATAATCTGAATTTTAATAGAAACAACTATTTAAGATAATTTGATTAAAACTTAGCTAGCATGTCTTATTGATAATTATCTTAAGCAAATAGAATTTAAGCTAAATTGATTCTGAAAACAAGAAATTGTTTGACCTTGATGAATCTTCCTATTGCCTCACATGCTTGTCCTTGAACCATCTTGGTTAATGAAACTATCTCTTTAGTTCAAGTGACATGTGCTTGCTTATATTTAGGCAATCTCTTGAGTAAAGTGACTCAACATTCAATTATTGTCATATCTTATATTGAGTCATTTAGTTAAGAAATATGTTGTATGAATGTTTTATATCTTGAAGAAACTAATGACTTTCCTTCAAGAAAGAAAAAGATTTTGTTAATAATGCACGATCCTTAAGCAAGAAAATGAGAGATTTTCAACTTGAAGGACACCTCTACATAAGATACAATAAACATTCACATGCAAACAAGAAAGAAGACTTTCTTCAGCCAAAAATTTACACATAAGAAATCTAGTAGGTATTTGACTTGAAGAATGCAGAATGAATCGGTAGTTTTAGATACCTCTCTCATAAATTAGCTGAGCAAAGTCAATAACTTAAATTTTATTATGGCATGATTAAAGTCTTTAATTATTAATTTCTTGATATCATATCTATATATGTATTGATTGACTTATGCTTTTAGAAATTGTTTCATGGTTTGCCCAAACTAAAATATATCTTTGCCCATGTCATAACCATGAAATACATAAGTTTATGTTTAAAATTTTGATTTAAAATAACTTGTGAGAAGTTATAAATTCTTGAGCATAATAACAATATTGTTTGCATGATATACATCTATATGATACATAAGATTATTTCTTTATTCTGCTCTTTCATGTAAATTACTTGAGAATAACAAAAAGAGAGAGAGATAAAGAAAAAAATGAACATTATTCAAGAGAAGTAAAATTTAAGTAAAGATAAATACTCCAATCTTAAGAAAAAGCAAAACAAGCATAATATATTCGGCACATTTGTGAGACTTGTGTGAGCATTCTTTTGGAAGGGATAAAATCCGTAATTAATTACACTTAAACAGGAAAAGTTTGAAGTAAACATTTTAACCTTTCTATATTGCTCATCATAGGGATGGTGCCAATGGGGAGGCTAGTGGTAGTATCCAGCACTATTTGGCCCAACTATTCGATGTAGGGTATATTAGGGACAGCACAAGAGGGAGGCTAGTGGTATTACCTCATGCCCCTTCCAACTCCACCGGATAGGGAGCAAATAGAGTATAGAGCATAAGAAAGTAAAAACGAAAAACAAAATCAAAATATTCGTTAATTGGTTAAGGAAAGAAATTCAAAAAAAATGCGGAAATGAATGACAAAGTAAATAAAAGTATATAAGAAGAATCAAGTCAAGTTTTAATCACTTGGAAACACACCTTAAGGATGAAATTAGTGCAAGATTATATTTAAATAGGGGGAGTTTATTTGAAAAGAATTGATTTTGATCCTTGACAGGCTTGTTCTTAATATTTTAATGCATGACTTAACACATAATATATTTTGCATGTGGCATGATGTTTTGAATTATGGGTTCTCAATATTTTGTAATGCTTCATGCTTGGATAATTTGATTGAATGTTTGAAATACTACATAAATTTTTTTTTTGGTATTATTGAAAAGAAATTTCAAATTTGTCGCTCACAATCATCTTTGAAATCTGGAAGTTGAATAAATTTGTAAAAAAGAGAAGAGAAGGATATCTCTATTTAGGCAAAATGAATTGATTTTGTTTTATCTTTCAACTTGCCTAACTTTGGTACATAATGTTCTAATTCGTACCAAAACTCAACATTAAATACAAATATTCTGAATATGCTCTAATATGTTTGAAATATGTGTTTTTAATCGTAATGATTTAAGATGAGCTACAATGTGGAAGATACATATTTCAAATTATAACTTTGAAAGTCTCATTGAAAATCTTTATGAAGTTCAAAATCCGATTTTGTATAAAAGCTTAAACTTAATTTAAAAATGCTTATATCGTTACATCTTTGTAACCTTAGTTATATGCTTCAATGATCACATCATTCAGGAGAATAACTCAATATGATTCCTAAATAAAAATCTTAACTTAAGAAAAATAGAATTAATTTTGATGCCTTGGTTGATTGCTCCGATACGCATCTGAAACATATCATTTTTTATCTTTAAAGTGTACTAAAATTGGTTTAAATGATGTATTTTTCAATGATCTTGATTGCGAACAAATGTTTCTAAATATATAACTTTATTTTGATATTAAAAAGATTCATTGTATTTCATGTATACATTGCTGTGAATCTATGAGTAAGAAGTTAAATTCTATAAACATTCACTTGAATGATCTTCTATATCCCTTTCTGCATGATTGTTGCTTCCATCACTAAAAAAAAGCTATTTTTAAAAGAAAGTGAATGCTCCTAAAGCTAGTAACATTTTAACTCACTCAAATGACTCTTAAAAGAAAGAAAATGTAATTGCTTTTGAAAGAAATTGAGCTTCAAATGAATTGTTTTTTTATTAATATTTCAGTACATTTTCTCAAAGATTAAGAGGAAGCATAACTTGTTCGTGAAAGATGAAAAAGAGTGATTGCTATAAATTTTGAAAAACTCTAGATCACTTTACATTCTTGATATCATAGAATTTTAGTTTTATTCACGCTTATTATTAACATCTGAAATTCAACAAAAAGAAAAGAATGATTAAAGAAGAATGCATCTTTTGAGGGGGAGCTTTAGACATATCAATCTCTCTAGATTTTGCATCTTATTCAAAAGTCACCATCATATGATGCATACCTTGAATATTTTATGAATTGATTTTGATGAACCTCCTTGAATGCATACTGATGAGAGCACAAAAGTGCGATCTATACATCACTTAAATTAGTATTATTGCTAACAAAAAATGATAAAAGTGCTGCATTAATATTATATTCTTGTAGGGTGCAGGTGATCGGAAATCAAAGCTAAAATGCACATTGGGTCCAAAAATATACATCACTGCAGGTGACCAGCCAACCGCTTGTGTCAATCCCAATTGCACACTAGAAGGAGCATTAGCCGACTAGTGCAGCCACATCCAGCAGCAGCATGTCCTCCCTATTTTGTGCGTCCATTTGAAGATCTCCTAGCATCACTTCATCGCTAGTATCCCGTGCGTCCATGAGCCTCCCAGAATCCAGTTCCCGCGATGCAGCCATCTACGACTTCATCCGTCCGCATCCACGCACCTCCCAGCGTCCGCGTGCACCCCCCTTCCTTCCCGTCTTCTCCGCGTGCAACGATCCAGCTTCTCCCGAGATCCAGCCACATCAGCTCCCAGCCTTCCGTATTCCTCGCAGTCCACGCATCCTAGCTTCCTTCAAGCATCCATCCGAGCCCCAGCCTCTTCAGATCCTACCCACGATGCATGCCAAGCGTCCACAATCTCCCGAGCATCTCCGCATCCCAGCTCCATCTCAAGCTCTATCCGTTCGCTACCCAACCTCCCAACATCCTGCAGCCGTCCACCTCTTCCGCATTCACAGCTTCTCCCAGCGCGTGTGATCATCCCGCAGCCGTCCACGGTTCATCTCCCTTGCATTCCAACAGATCCCAGCTCCAATCCTCCTTCCGTTCACGATCAGATCTCCATTCCAGCATCACAGCAGGATCCTGCGTCCGGGTATCTCGCGGCCAGTCAGCATCCGCATCCTGGATGACCGCCTCATCCCGCGATCAACGCCTCAAAAGTCCATCCGGTCCGCTCATCTTCATCTGGTGCGAGAAGGGAAGGGAGGAAGCTGGATATATCTTGCTCGGCTGGAAAACAGGGGGGGAGTTCATTCGGTGAAACAGAGCCTCAGTCCCCATTCAAAGAAGAAAAAAAAAGGGGAAACAGAGCATGCTCTGTTTCCAAAAAGAATAGGAAAAAAGAATAGAAAAAAAGGGAGTTTTCTTTTATGTTAATGGAGGGCTGATTTCTTAGGGAGGGAGATGGAGGAACCTTTGATGTATTGCTCTTTGAAGTAAACTCTAAACTTTTGCCTTGAATGAATTATATTTACTGATATGTTTTGATCCATGCATAGTTATTTCGTAGATAGCTCTTTAATGGATTATGATTATTGATATATGGATTGCTTTAGTATTTGATTCGTCATAGACGTAGAAAGCACGACGAATACTTAGAAATTGAGTTCATATGTTCATGAAACATATACCATGATTAGATCTATCCTACCATTCATTTTTAATCAAGAACCATAGAGTTTATTTCTTGGATGCAATATCGTCAAGGGGGATTCCAGATCCCTACCATCTTTATTTTATTAAACTTTGTTTATTGCTATATTGTTCCCCGATTTTAATTTCTGAAAATCAAAACATAATTTTAATCCACAAATTTATTGAATTAATTAATCTAAAATTATATTAAATAATCTCATATATATTTCGTTCTCTGAGGATTCGACCTCGGACTTCCGAGAATTTACTACTTATGCGATTCTCCTGCACTTGGGAGAACAATTTCATTTTTGCATCAAGTTTTTGGCGCCGTTGCCGGGGAGCGGCTGATTTATTAGTATAATTTTAGATTTAATTAGTACTTTAGTAGTTAGTCTTTTTCTTTCGAAAACAAAAAAAAAAAATTCTTTACTGCCGTTTTTTTTTATTCTCTGCACAGTCTACATCAAACTCTGATATCAAAGTAATTAACCGTCTGATTGAACTCAAAGTTGGTCGTCAAGTGCAGGACCTATGTTTCTTTCATCGGAACGGTCTGATTGACATTCTGAAACTTTTAAGACCATTATATTAATACGAAACCTTACTGCTTTCTATTTTTAATTTTCTGCATTTAATTGTTTTAGAATCAGAATTTTATTGTTATCATATCTCATTAACCCTTGTTGCTAATTGAAAATTTTAAAAAAAAACTTTAAGAAAAGATCAAGGGTGATTATTCAAAAATTAAAAAAAAAGAGAGGAAAAACCTAAAATTTCAAATTTCAAAATTCAAATTTCAAACGTCAACTCATAAAATTTTAAAAAAAGAAATAATTTGCTTGATCACCTATTCAATGAAATTTAATGTCATGTCATAAAATATTAAAAAAAATTTCTCGATTGTTGCATATAGTATAAGGCATCAGCATAAAATATTCTAAGAGCTGAACCCATTTAAAAAGATAAGGTTGGGATTTCATCACTTGTCCTTAGCCCAAAAATCACCTCATTGCATAAATATCCTAAGCTTAACTAAAATCAACTAGACGTTGGCCCCTAAGGACATTCGAGCTCAATAGGACGAAGACCACCGAAAGTTGCACCAATTTCGCTCTGTGGCTTAGTTGATGTCTAGGCAAGCTTTGTCCCTATAAGGGAGACAGTTTATCTGTTCGAGGCAAGTGGGTTTTAAGTGGGACCTTTGCGAACGCATCGTGACCCCTCCACTTACCTGGGAGCTTACCTGGTCAACTCAGTTCATTAGACCGGATTGGTGGCTTAGGTGCCCTCTTCAAACCAGTTAGGAGCTGTCTAGAAATTTAAAAAAAATATTAGAAATTGAGGTGTAATGTTTAGTTGCATGTTTGATTGTGAATAGATTTTTGTTTTAGGGTATAGTTTTAGGGTATCTTTAGTTGGTACTTATATTTATATTTATTTTTAAAAAGAAATATAAAAAAAATTAATTAAATTTTGTATGCTAGGTTGGAATAGGGACGACACCGGTCGATTAAGTCGTACAACTTTAGATCATCCCTTAGGACACATCCTTGAAATTCCTTCGCAGTTTCTCACACCTTGTGAGATGGCAAATTTTTCTGATGATGTAGGAAGTCACCATGGTGATGAAGGTAGACCCCCAGTTATGACACTTCGACAATACTTACACCCTACTAGGACTAGTCAACCTTCATGCATGATTATTCCTGAAAACGTAGGACACTTTGAAATCAAACCAGGAGTAATTCAATTGCTGCCAAAGTATCATGGAATGGAATCCGAGAACCCTTATCTTCACCTTAAGGATTTTGAGGAAATTAGCATCACATTTAGAGTGCCAAATGTATCGAAAGATGTCCTTAAATTGACCTTGTTCCCTTTTTCCTTAAAGGATAAAGCCAAAACATGGCTGAACTCCTTGAGACCTAGATCGCTAGGAACATGGCATGATATGCAAAGAGAATTCTTGAAAAAATTCTTTCCCGCACAAAGGACTAACTTTTTGAAAAGGCACATTAGTAATTTCCAACAAAAAGACCATGAAACATTTTATGAATGCTGGGAGAGATTTAAAGATTTGCTTCTCTCTTGTCCTCATCATGGGTTTGAAACATGGAGAACCATTAGTTTCTTTTACGAAGGATTGTCTCCACAGTTAAAACAATTTATAGAGACTATGTGCAATGGTCTATTTTTGGAAAAGCAACCCGATGAGGCATGGGACTATTTAGATTCTCTCGCAGAGACTGCACAATTATGGGATACAGGGGATAGAATGAACAAACCTTTACCTAAGCCTACTAGCATTGGACACGGGGGCCTTTACAACCTTAGTACTCAGGATGATATTCAGGCTAAAATGGCAACCCTCACTAGGAAGGTAGAGGAAATTGAACTTAGAAGGATTGAACCCGTCAAGACCGTAGAACATAACAGCGAGTGTTGTAGGATTTGCGAGATGCCTGGCCATCCCATCACTGATTGCCCCACAATACCCGCATTTAAGGAAGTCTTGCACGATCAGGCCAATGTTATGAATACTTATCAAAAATCTTTCAATAATCCTTTTTCGGATACTTACAACCCTGGATGGAAGAACCATCCAAATTTCAGGTGGAGGAATGACCAATCTCAACAAGTATATAACCCAACTCCTCCACCTCCGCAACCTCATTATGCACACGCACCCCCTCAAAAATCCAGTCTCGAAGAAACTTTGCAATCTTTCATGCAAGGTCAAGCTAAAATCAATGATGAATTAAGAAATCAACTGACAACGCTGACCACTGCTTTAAGTGCTCAAGAGAAAGGTAAGCTACCAGCTCAACCACAACCTAATCCTCAAGTCTATGGCGGTAGCAATACATCATCTTCAACTTTGCATAAAGAACAAGCGAAGAGTATAATAACTTTGCGAAGTGGAAAGGTTATTGACCGACCAGTCCCAGAACAAACACAAGTCATACCTGATTCCGACCCTCCCAAGACAAAAGAAAAGGATAACGAAGAAACTGAAGCACCAACATCTACTGAAAAAATTGAATGTCCTTTTTCTGCACCATTTCCACAAAGATTAAAGCCCTTGCAAAAGCTTGAACCAAACTCTGAAATTCTTGAGCTTTTTAAGCAAGTAAAAATCAATGTACCTCTTCTTGATGCAATCAAACAAGTGCCTTCCTATGCAAAATTTTTAAAAGATTTGTGCACTGTCAAGCGTCGTTTAAATATCAAAAAGAAGGCATTTCTGGCTGAAAATGTGAGTGCAATTTTACAGCATAATATTCTTCCTAAATATAAGGATCCAGGTTGCCCAACTATCTCGTGCATCATTGGCAATTTTAGGATTGAGCGAGCATTGCTAGATTTAGGAGCGAGTGTGAACTTGTTGCCATATACGGTATATGAGCAACTCGGTTTGGGTGAGTTGAAGCCAACAACTGTGACCTTACAATTAGCTGACAGGTCAGTGAAGGTCCCTAGAGAGATTATCGAAGATGTGTTGGTCCAAGTAGACAAGTTCTATTTTTCTGTTGACTTTATCATACTGGACACACATCCGGCTTCCAATTCACCATCTCAGATTCCGGTCATCTTAGGACGCCCATTCCTTGCAACTTCTAATGCATTGATCAATTGTAAGAATGGTGTCATGAAGCTTTCTTTTGGCAATATGACTTTGGAACTGAACGTCTTTAGTATAGGCAAACAACCCAGTGATCATGAAGAAAGTAAAGAAGTTGAATGGGGTTGAAACCATTGCGGAAGAATATCTGTTAAAAGAAACATTTACTGAATCGGCCGACAATGGTTTGCTAGATTGGTGTTCTGAAGGTACTGCTGATGATGTGGTCCCACCTATTTTAGATAATTCGGATGTCATGATGGTCAATGGGTGGAGACCGCGAATAGAGGAATTTGAACAGTTGCCACCTCGAAAAGCAAAGATAGTAACATCCCTTGAACAAACACCTAAGCTCGAGTTGAAACCTTTACCGAAGGAACTCAAGTATGCCTTTCTTGGATCCGAGGATACATTTCCTATAATCATCTCATCTGATCTGGATCATGCCCAAGAAAGAAAATTACTTGGTGTTCTAAAGAATCATAAGGGAGCTTTAGGATGGTCTATTGCCGACTTGAAGGAAATTAGCCCTTTAATCTGCACGCACTGGATATATTTGGAGGACAATGCCAAAACCACAAGGCAAATGCAACGCAGGTTGAATCCTACGATGAGAGATGTGGTTAAAGCAGAAGTCCTCAAGTTGCTTGACGTGGGTATTATTTACCCAATTTTCGATAGCAAGTGGGTGAGTCCTACTCAAGTCGTGCCCAAGAAAGCAGGTCTGACGGTAGTCAAAAATGATCAGGGTGAACTAGTCCCAACTCGTGTTCCGACGAGTTGGCGCATGTGTGTTGACTACTGAAAATTGAATTTGGTCACTAGGAAGGATCACTTTCCCCTACCCTTCCTAGACCAAGTTTTGGAAAGAGTTGCAGGACACAAATTCTATTGTTTTCTCGATGGCTATTTCGGGTACTACCAAATCGAAATTTCACCTGAGGATCAAGAGAAGACTACCTTCACTTGTCCTTTTGGCACATTCGCTTTCCGTCGGATGCCATTCGGGTTGTGTAATGCACCTGCAACATTCCAAAGGTGTATGCTCAGCATTTTTGAAGAAATGAACGAAAAATTTTTAGAAGTGTTTATGGATGATTTCTCTATTTTTGGCGATTCTTTTGATGATTGTTTATTACATTTACAAGCAGTCTTAGCTCGATGCATGGAAAAGAATCTGATACTAAATTGGAAGAAATGCCACTTCATGGTGCCAAAGGAAATTGTCCTAGGACATATTGTTTCATCGAAGGGCATGGAAGTTGATAGAGCTAAAATTGATTTAATCGCCAAGCTACCTGCACCCAAGACAGTTAGAGATGTTAGATCATTTTTGGGTCACGCAGGATTTTATAGGAGGTTCATCAAGGACTTTAGTGTCATAGCTCGACCATTATGTAACCTCCTATCCCTTGATACACCATTCAATTGGACTGAAATCTGTCAAGAGGCATTTGAAAAGTTGAAGTCTATACTTAGCACTGCACCCATCGTGCGACCATCTGATTGGTCATTACCTTTTGAGATCATGTGCGATGCTAGTGACTATGCGATAGGAGCTGTCCTAGGACAACGCAAGGATAATAAGCCATATGTCATCTACTATGCAAGCAAGACCTTAAATGATGCTCAAATGAATTACACCACCACTGAGAAAGAATTGCTTGCAGTAGTATTTGCATTAGACAAATTTCGCTCTTATATCCTTGGTGCTCCTATTGTTATCTTTACGGACCATACAACGCTAAAATATTTACTGGATAAGAAAGAGGCCAAACCACGCTTAATACGATGGATACTTCTACTCCAAGAATTTGACATCACTATCAAAGATAAAAAGGGAGTAGAGAATGTGGTTGCTGACCATTTATCACGGCTAGTTGTTCATGATTTGGTGCCACAGTTTTCCATCAAGAACTCGTTCTCTGAAGAGCAATTGTTTACACTTTCTACTATGCCATGGTATGCTGATATTGTAAACTTTCTTGTCACGAACCGGATGCCGGAGCATTAGGGATCGAATGATAAGAATAATTTCTTGTGAAGTAAAGAGTTATTATTATGATGCCCCCTATTTGTTCCAGTATTGCAATGATCAAATCTTTAGAAGATGCACACCGGATCATGAGATACAAAGTGTACTCTCTTTTTGTCATGCCAGTGCTTGCGGAGGACACTTTGCATCTAAGAAAACGGCAGCTAAGGTGTTGCAATGTGGTTTTTATTAGCCTACACTATTTAAAGATGCCCACAAATTCTGTAGGACATGTGACCAATGTCAACGTGTAGGAAGCCTAACTCGTAGGCAAATGATGCCTCTTTAGCCCATTACTGCTATTGAAATTTTTGACATGTGGGGCATCGATTTTATGGGCCCATTTCCACCATCTTTTGGATATGAGTACATTTTAGTTGGTGTTGAGTATGTGTCCAAATGGGTAGAAGCTGTGCCTTGTCGAACAAATGACCACAAACCAGTTTTAAAATTTCTTAAAGAAAACATATTTTCTAGGTTTGGGATGCCCAAGGTTATAATTAGTGACGGGAGAAAACATTTCTGTAATAAGCCTTTTGAGATCCTAGTATGAAAATACGGTATCGCCCATAGAATTGCGACTCCTTATCACCGGCAGACTAGTGGCCAAGTAGAGTTAGCCAATCGGAAGATTAAACGAATTTTAGAGAAAACGGTGAATCCATCATGCAAAGACTGGTCTTTAAAACTTTCTGATGCATTGTGGGCTTACCGTACTGCTTATAAAACTATTCTTGGTATGTCCCCGTATCAGCTAGTCTATGGAAAAGCATGTCATCTACCTGTTGAAATAGAGCATAAATCGTATTGGGCCATTAGAAAATTAAACTTTGAATTGTCAGATGCTGGTTTCGCTAGAAAATTACAATTAAGTGAATTGAATGAAATTCGTCGGAATGCGTATGACAATGCTAGACTTTGTAAAGAACGAATGAAAATTAGGCATGATAAATCAATTCTAAGAAGATTTTTTGAACCTGCACAAAAAGTTCTTTTGTATGACTCTCGCTTACATCTGTTTCCTGAAAAGTTACGATCAAGATGGACAGGCCCTTTCATTGTAAAAACTATTTTTTCACACGGGACAGTTGAAATTGAGAATCCATAGGATGGTAAAATTTTTAAGGTGAATGGACATAGACTAAAACCTTTTCTTGAGAATTTTGCAGATGAAGAGGACTCCTTTTCTTTGGGGGAGCCTTCTTACGACTGAGCATGACGACCAAGGTATGTGTATATTAGTTAGAATTCAATTTTTTCTTTTATTTCTAGTTTTCTTCTTATTTTGTAGGTCTTCTTTTCTAAAAATCAACAGCTCAAGGTATTCTTCTTTTCTCTATTATTTTCTCTATTGTCTCTCATATATAGTTTTCTTGCATTTTTTTTACATTGAGGACAATGCAATGTTTAGGTTGGGGGGAGGAAAATATTTTGATCAAAAGAAAAAAAAAACTTGTTTTTGTATTTGATTTATTACTTTCTTTTCTGAGCAAATGCACATGTATTTTCATATTGAGTTTGTGCAACTATTAAGGCAAGGAACACATGCATGCTATGATTGATCAGAGATCTATTATTAGATCCCCACACGTGTACTTAATGACAATAGGAAGGCCTCAGGAGTTCATATTTGTTAACTGCATTTTTGTTAGCCTTATCCATAAAAGAAGTATGAGTGTCCTTGTTCGTACCATAAGGTTCATGATTTGGTTTTCATATAAAAATAGAGGTTGAATATCCCGACTAGATTACTTAGGTGCCTTATGATCCGACTTTGGTTGACCTATAGTCACAATGCAGTCACATATATAATAAAAATATCTATATGGTTCAGTCTACCATCTCTTTTCTTGCGCAAAAAAAAAAATCCTTATGATGACAAGTCTGGCCTCGTGGCGTAGTCTGGTTCGAGTAATTAAGCCCGAGGGGTGTTTCACCTAATGTCTTGAGCCAACTGGATCGGGGGTCATTGGCTGAAAGCTCGCTACATGGACCTTACTAGAGCCTAATGGGGTTGGACTATTGTAATTGTCATTTGTGTTTAAAAATAAAAATAAGCATGAATAGGGTTGGTTGGACTGAACCTAGTGACATGTGGTAATGACTGGTTTGACTCCATTGTATTGGACCTCTGTGTACCCGAGTTGTTTAGTTGGAATTGATAGCTCTTTCTTTACTTGCAAACCATTCCTGACAAATTTAGACAACATGTGATATTCTGAAAATTTGATGGATCAGGTTCTAACAAATTGTAGAAAATAGTTGTAAACTTGAGTAGTACACCTAAAACTCAGGCGGTGCCCTGTTGTGGTGGAGGTATTAGTACTCTGAGAAAGTCATGCGATTTGATGCACACTACACTTTTATATTTTCTTGCTTTGATAGTTGCCATGCTTGAAAATATATATCAATTAATTACATGTGTATTAGCTTAGAATTTCTTTCACATTTTTATTAGGATCTCATGTCATGTCATATCATTCATGATGTTTGTGGGTAGCATCCCTGAAAATCTTCACGAGACAACACTCGTCCACTAGGGTAACCTAGGGGTTTAACGGCTTGTTGCACGTGCTAAGTGCAATCGTGATTCCTACGAAAGTGAGTGCTAATCTTAATTTTATGCAATTAGTTCTAATAAAACATCAAAGGATCAACCAACACCTTTTGCACTCTCATTTTATTATCTGCTCATTAATTGCTAGAGACTAGCAATAAGCTAGTTGGGGGGTGTGATGAGAGCACAAAAGTGTGATCTATACATCACTTAAATTAGTATTATTGCTAACAAAAAAATGATAAAAGTGCTGCATTAATATTATATTCTTGTAGGGTGCAGGTGATCGGAAATCAAAGCTAAAATGCACATTGGGTCCAAAAATATACATCACTGCAGGTGACCAGCCAACCGCTTGTGTCAATCCCAGTTGCACACTAGAAGGAGCATTAGCCGACTAAGTGCAGCCACATCTAGCAGCAGCATATCCTCCCTATTTTGTGCGTCCATTTGAAGATCTCCCAGCATCACTTCATCGCTAGTATCCCGTGCGTCCATGAGCCTCCCAAAATCCAGTTCCCGCGATGCAGCCGTCTACGACTTCATCCGTCCGCGTCCACGCACCTCCCAGCATCCGCGTGCACCCCCCTTCCTTCCCGTCTTCTCCGCGTGCAACGATCCAGCTTCTCCCGAGATCCAGCCACATCAGCTCCCAGCCTTCTGTCTTCCTCGCAGTCCACGCGTCCCAGCTTCCTTCAAGCATCCATCCGAGTCCCAGCCTCTTCAGATCCTACCCACGATGCATGCCAAGCGTCCACAATCTCCCGAGCATCTCCGCGTCCCAGCTCCATCTCAAGCTCTATCCGTTCGCTACCCAACCTCCCAACATCCTGCAGCCGTCCACCTCTTCCGCATTCACAGCTTCTCCCAACGCGTTTGATCATCCTGCAGCCGTCCACGGTTCATCTCCCTTGCATTCCAACAGATCCCAGCTCCAATCCTCCTTCCGTTCGCGATCAGATCTCCATTCCAGCATCACAGCAGGATCCTGCGTCCGGGTATCTCGCGGCCAGTCAGCATCCGCATCCCGGATGACCGCCTCATCTCGCGATCAACGCCTCAAAAGTCCATCCGGTCCGCTCATCTTCATCTGGTGCGAGAAGGGAAGGGAGGGAGCTGGATATATCTTGCTCGGCTGGGAAACAAGGGGGAGTTCATTCGGTGAAATAGAGCCTCAGTCCCCATTCAAAGAAGAAAAAAAAAAGGGGAAACAGAGCATGCTCTGTTTCCAAAAAGAATAGGAAAAAAGAAAAGAAAAAAAGGGAGTTTTCTTTTATGTTAATGGAGGGCTGATTTCTTAGGGAGGGAGATGGAGGAACCTTTGATGTATTGCTCTTTGAAGTATTCTCTAAACTTTTGCCTTGAATGAATTATATTTACTGATATGTTTTGATCCATGCATAGTTATTTCGTAGATAGCTCTTTAATGGATTATGATTATTGATATATGGATTGCTTTAGTATTTGATTCATCGTAGACGTAGAAAGCACGACGAATGCTTAGAAATTGAGTTCATATGTTCATGAAACATATACCATGATTAGATCTATCCTACCATTCATTTTTAATCAAGAACCATAGAGTTTATTTCTTGGATGCAATATCGTCAAGGGAGATTCCAGATCCCTACCATCTTTATTTTATTAAACTTTGTTTATTGCTATATTGTTCTCCGATTTTAATTTCTGAAAATCAAAACATAATTTTAATCCACAAATTTATTGAATTAATTAATCTAAAATTATATTAAATAATCTCATATATATTTCGTTTTCTGAGGATTCGACCTCGGACTTCCGAGAATTTACTACTTGTGCGATTCTCCTGCACTTGGGAGAACAATTTTATTTTTGCATCACATACTATTACTTGTCTTAACTATATAAAGCCTATACCTTGAGTTGGGTTTTATAAAGGTTGTCTTATCTCAAACTTTGAGCTTTATGAAAATATGCTCTCATTAGTATAAGTTGTGATGAAACTTATAGAACATATATTTTCGAGATTGACAATTTGAATATTTTATTAAAAATTATCTCCAAATTCTAAACTCTTAAATGGAATGTTCGATTAAGGGGGAGAAAGAAAATTTTTAGGAGGAGAGATCATATGGAACTTAATCACAAAAATCCATAACTAAAGGAGAGAGAAAGAATACTAAATGAGAAGTAATCCTAATACTCTCCATTATATAAATATCTGAAATTTAAATATGAAAATCTTTGTAATACAACTTGAGGCTTACTATTTGGTTAATATATTTTATGCATCAATCATGAACCAAATTGCAATTCAAACAGTTGATCTTAAGAGCCTCTAGTTTAATGAAAAAGGGGAAGAATAATGTGTTGAATTTTTTTGAGTATCTCTTGTGAACACAAATTTAAAAGTAGCTGCTACATATGATAGATTTATAGATTTTAAAATGCACCTAATCAGAAAATCAGCTGTCTTGAAAATTATTTGAAAATGAATTCTATCTGTCTCTATTAGAAAATCTATTTTAAAATTCATTAAAGAGTTCTTATTGGCTTGCTCTTTAGAGCTTCAATTTTGTGCCAATTCATTTTTATATGTATCAAAATGTGTTTCTCTTTAACGGAGTAAAAGAAAGTCTTTAAAAGAGCTCTAAAAGAACCTTCAAAGCTTTGAATTTTATGTATGCTCTAAGATATATCATAAAGTGCATGAATTCATATTTTGGTATTTGTGCTCGAATGCTTTTATTATCATACAAGAACTTTGAAGCCATTAAGAATTAATGATCCAACATGATGTTATAATTTTTTTTTGTTTTGATCTTATACTCTGAAAATTAATTAAATTGCTCTCATGTTGCTAAATACTTAATATATTGGGCAAAAGATCTTAAATGAACAAGCTTCAATACTTGTTGTTGCTGGTGGTCCAAACCGAGAACGATTGGCACAGCGGTGTGAACGGGGTCCCGTTTGAGTTGCCTTGGTTGGTGTTGATTGCGCTCCACCTTCCACCGGAAAACCTGCAAGCAAGCCTCGCACCACCACTGGGGTAGTGGGGGCCCTCCGACGATCAAGTCAGAGGAGATTGGAGGAGGAGGAGAGATAATAGCAGCAAGTAAGAGAATGCTCTGGAAGTTCTTGCTTACCCTCCCCCTTCTCCCCCCAGCCGCATATATACCAGGCTGGGGGGTCCTTTTGGGGGGTTGGTCATCGTGTAGGACGATGGAGCTGCCACTGACATGGCCGTTACAGGGCGTCGTGGGGCAGCGCTGGGTACGGCCATGACAGGGCGTAGTGGAGCTCCGCTTTGTACGGCTGTTACAGGGGATCGTGGAGCAGCGCCGGATACGACCGTTGCTGGGTGTAGTGGAGCAGAAGGCCGCGGCGTGCCTCTGGGGAATAGCCTGTCGTTGTCGAGAGATGCCCGACTCGGGGTCGGTCTGCGGAGACGAAGATGTCCGACTCGGGGTCGGATTGCTGGATCAAGGGGCTGCCGACTCGGGGTCGGGCTGCGGAGCCGAAGATGTCCGACTCGGGGTCGGATTGCTGGATCAAGGGGCAGCCGACTCGGGGTCGGGCTGCGGAGCCGAAGATGTCCGACTCGGGGTCGGATTGCTGGATCAAGGGGCTGCCGTAGTCTTCCTGGGCGCGCGTGCCGGTCACGTGGGGCATGGTGGCTAAGTTCCCCCGTAACAGTAGCCCCCCACTTCCGAGCCTGGAACCAGAAGGGGAACGGGTGAAGGGAGTGATGCTTCGAGATTGCCGCCATCCCTCGGAGAGGCGCGCGCGCTTCGAGCTCCCCGCCTTCTTTATGGCGTATGGCGGTTGTTGCTGACCTGGCAGTCTGAGGATTTCGGCGGACATCCTTCCTTAATGGCGTCGATTCGCCTTTGGGGCGCGAGCGACCCTTCGGCAGCCAGGCGTCCTCTGGCGTCACCGAGGCGTCACCCACCTTTCCGCCTATTTAACCGGGGGCCCTCCTCCGTCCGCCTTTCTCTTTACAGACATCTTCGAGTTTCTCCTTTGTGCTGCCGTCGTTGCCGTCGGACTGTTCGCTTGCTCCTCCTTTGACGCTCTCGGAGCCGTTCTTCCTTCTCTTCCGGTGAGTTGCCCCATTCTTCAATTTAAGGCTCTCCATACTTTCTCCTTTTGTATTAGTGTACTCCAGTCGTTCCGGTCCTTTCCCCCTTCTTGACCCCGTCCTGACCGTAGATTCACTGGCCATTAGGGATGGGCGAAGTGAGAGCAGACCGCATTAAGTCGGAGCTGGTCGCCAAAGACCTAGATAGGTTCGTGGCTCGATACCACCTTCCCGAGGCCTGCAATGTTACGCTCCCGGGGCCTGAGGAGAGGATGTCCCATCCTCCTCCAGGGAAGGTTGCCATCAATGAGGGCATTCTTCAGGCCGGGTTCCGCTTTCCCCCCTCGGACTTAGTCGTTCAGGTGCTTCGGGGTTTAAGAGTGGCGCCGACGCAACTGGTGCCGAACTCATGGCGCGCTCTGACGGCCTTTCAGGTTCTCTGCCGCATGCACGAGGTTCCCGCCACCCTGAATGTCTTTTGGGAATGCTACGGCCTGAGCGGCCACCCCCAGGACAAAGGGTGGTGGTGCTTTGCGGCGCGGCGAGGGTGCGGCCTCGTCAAGGAGGCTCCTACCTCCATTCACGGCTGGAAGGGGCGCTTCTTTTTCGTTGACGCAGATCCCTCTTGGGGAATCAGGGCAACCTGGGAGACGCCGATGAAGTCCCCGATTGGCCTATCGAGGTTGTCGAGGGAGGAATCCGATGGCGTCGCCGTCTTGAAGGGGTTGGTTGCCGAGGGCCGGCTCCCCTCGGTGGCTCGCCTTATTTCCGAGGATACCTTGGTGAACGTCGGTCTGAGCTCGGTCCCCGCTGACCGTGAGCCCGCCACCATTTCTCTTTTAGCTCTTTTCTCCTCCTTCGTCTCGTTCTTTCCTTCAGTTTCTCAACCTCCGACCACCTCGTCCTTTTTGCAGAGATCGACGACGTCATGCGGTCGGACAAGGCAACGGCTGTTGGTAGGACGTCCCTACTGGAAGCAGTCCGGAGGAAGAAACAAGCTCCTCCGAGCGGGGCCCCACCGGCGAAGAAGTCCCGCCGGCAGGCGACTCCGACGCCGACAGACGGGTCCGGACCCACCGATCAGGGGGACGCCGCGGGCGCGGACCGGCAGTTGACGCTGTATCAGCCCTCCGATGCCGAGACTACCGTTTCTCCGGAGGCATCACCCGGGCGCGCCCGAGATGGACGGGTCGGACGTGATCGGTCCCCAGCCCAGCCTTCGACTCGGTCGGCTCCGGATGATACGAGGAGGGACGCGCCGAGGCCCCGGCCGAGCGGGACCCTGTCAATTCCAGGGGCGGTCCCCGCCCCGAGCATGGTCAGCATGACTCTTCCCCAAGCGATGGGTAAGGGTAAGGCTGCAGAACCACCGTCCGACTCTGGGGAGAAGTCGGGGTCGGCCTTCACTTTCGCCGGCGCCCGAAACCTCATCGAGACGATGCTGCTGGAGAAGGACCGCAGGCAGGTCCGGGAGATGAGGGTCCCTGACATTGGGGCTGCCAGCTGCGTCTGTCTCATGTCGGTGAGTGTTCTTTTGGTCGCTTTCATCATTTATAGGCTCTGTTGATCCCCGCCTGACGCCCTCGTTTTTCCTATCTCTTAGCTCGCCCAGTACATGATCCGCCTGGAGGAGTGCTACGAGGAACAGGCGAGGCTTCTGGCGAGGGCCGAGAGCCAACTGAAGGCAGTAGAGGAGGGAGGTCAGGCTGCGGCAGGGAGGACGACCAGGGACCTCGAGATGAGGCTCCAGGTGGCCGAAGAGCGGGCACTCGGCTTCATCACCCTCGAGAAGCAACTGTTGGAGGCTCAGGAGCAACTCAAGGTTGCCTCGGGTCTCGAGGGCGAGATCAAGAAGGCGGAGGAGCGGGCCGAGAAGCAGTCCCGGAAGGCTGCCGACTACCGGGAGAGGTGGGAGAAGGCCCAGCGGTCAGCCGACAACGCCCGCAACCGAACCCGGTCTCTTGAAGCCAAGCTGGGCGAATTGGAGTCGGCCTTGGAGAAGTCCCGCGCGAGCGACCAGGAGCTTCAGTCGCGCCTGGAGGAGGCTGAGGCTGCTCGCATTGCTGCCGAGGCGAAGCACAAGGAGGCTCAGGCTGATCTGCTGAGGGTCTCCTCCGAGGCGGACGATCGGATTGTGGCGAAGGTCTTGGAGGCGAAAGCTCAGATTATGGAGCGGGCAGAGGCGGCGCTGGCCGAGAAGAGTGCGGAAATCGGGCGTCAGGTGGTACAGGCTTATCGTCAGTCCGCCGAATTCACCCGTGATATGTCGGAGGCGGTACAGGCCTATCGTCAGTCTGACGAGTTCGTCCGTGACATGTCGGACGCGGGGTCCGACTCCTTTATCTTAGGCTTCGAGGAAGGCCTGACAAGGGTGTCGGCTAAGTACCCCGAAATTGACCTGAGTGGGATCTCTCTTCTAGACTCCTCTCCGGCGCCGTTGCCTGCTGATTCTCCAACCGCCTCCCTACCCCCTGCGGACGTGC
This sequence comes from Phoenix dactylifera, assembly GCF_051530095.1. Taxonomy (NCBI): domain Eukaryota; kingdom Viridiplantae; phylum Streptophyta; class Magnoliopsida; order Arecales; family Arecaceae; genus Phoenix; species Phoenix dactylifera. The sequence continues at coordinate 24,111,516 of NC_143195.1, read as the reverse complement.
CCGGCGTTCCCGACCCGGGGGTTCCTCCAAGCTGACCTTCTGTATTTTTGTTCTTTTCTTTGTGTGTTGTCGTTTTGCCAAGTTGTATGGGTCTCGGCCCTGAAACAGTGAAAGTTAATGCAAATAGAGTTTCTTCATTTCACTTTCGTCCTTCTTCTTTTTAACTCTTGGTAGCGTCTCGCTGACTCCCGACTCTTGAAATTCTTCTGGCGCTAGGCCAGGTATCTGAGGGTTAGGCCTCAGGGAATTCTTCCGGCTCTAAGCCAGGCATCCGAGGGTTAGGCCTCAGGAACTTCTTCCGGCGCTAAGCCGGGCATCCGAGGGTTAGGCCTCAGGAAATTCTTCCGGCACTAAGCCAGGCATCCGAGGGTTAGGCCTCGGGAAATTCTTCCGGCGCTAAGCCAGGCATCCGAGGGTTGGGCCTCAGGAAATTCTTCCGGCACTAGGCCAGGCATCCGAGGGTTAGGCCTCAGGAAATTCTTCCGGCACTAGGCCAGGCATCCGAGGGTTAGGCCTCAGGAAATTCTTCCGGCACTAAGCCAGGCATCCGAGGGTTAGGCCTCAGGAAATTCTTCCGGCGCTAGGCCAGGCATCCGAGGGTTAGGCCTCAGGAACTTCTTCCGGCGCTAAGCCAGGCATCCGAGGGTTAGGCCCCAGGAACTTCTTCCGGCGCTAAGCCAGGCATCCGAGGGTTAGGCCTCAGGAAAATCTTCCGGCACTAAGCCAGGCATCCGAGGGTTAGGCCTCAGAAAATTCTTCCGGCACTAAGCCAGACATCCGAGGGTTAGGCCTCAGGAAATTCTTCCGGCGCTAGGCCAGGCATCCGAGGGTTAGGCCTCAGGAACTTCTTCCGGCGCTAAGCCAGGCATCCGAGGGTTAGGCCTCAGGAACTTCTTCCGGCGCTAAGCCATGCATCCGAGGGTTAGGCCTCAGGAAATTCTTCCGGCACTAGGCCAGGCATCCGAGGGTTAGGCCTCAGAAAATTCTTCCGGCACTAGGCCAGGCATTCGAGGGTTAGGCCTCAGGAAATTCTTCCGGCACTAAGCCAGGCATCCGAGGGTTAGGCCTCAGGAAATTCTTCCGACGCTAAGCCAGGCATCCGAGGGTTAGGCCTCAGGAAATTCTTCCGGCGCTAGGCCAGGCATCCGAGGGCCGAGCCTCGGGAGATTCCGCTCGTTGGTCGGCCAAGGCTGGCGCAAGCCGAGGCGACCGGTCGGGGCTTCAGGCTAGTCTGCTCCCGGGATGATCATCGGGTTAGCCTGGCATCTGAGGGTTGTTAGGCCTCAGGAAATTCTGCTCGTTGGTCGGCCAAGGCTGGCGCAAGCCGAGGCGACCGGTCGGGGCTTCAGGCTAGTCTGCTCCCGGGATGATCATCGGGTTAGCCTGGCATCCGAGGGCCGAGCCTCGGGAAATTCCGCTCGTTGGTCGGCCAAGGCTGGTGCAAGCCGAGGCGACTGGTCGGGGCTTCAGGCTAGTCTGCTCCCGGGATGATCATCGGGTTAGCCTGGCATCCGAGGGCCAAGCGTCGGGAGATTCCGCTCGTTGGTCGGCCAAGGCTGGCGCAAGCCGAGGCGACCGGTCGGGGCTTCAGGCTAGTCTGCTCCCGGGATGATCATCGGGTTAGCCTGGCATCCGAGGGCCGAGCCTCGGGAAATTCCGCTCGTTGGTCGGCCAAGGCTGGCGCAAGCCGAGGCGACCGGTCGGGGCTTCAGGCTAGTCTGCTCCCGGGATGATCATCGGGTTAGCCTGGCATCCGAGGGCCGAGCCTCGGAAGATTCCGCTCGTTGGTCGGCCAAGGCTGGCGCAAGCCGAGGCGACCGGTCGGGGCTTCAGGCTAGTCTGCTCCCGGGATGATCATCGGGTTAGCCTGGCATCCGAGGGCCGAGCCTCGGGAGATTCCGCTCGTTGGTCGGCCAAGGCTGGCGCAAGCCGAGGCGACCGGTCGGGGCTTCAGGCTAGTCTGCTCCCGGGATGATCATCGGGTTAGCCTGGCATCCGAGGGTTGTCAGGCCTCAGAAAATTCCGCTCGTTGGTCGGCCAAGGCTGGCGCAAGCCGAGGCGACCGGTCGGGGCTTCAGGCTAGTCTGCTCCCGGGATGATCATCGGGTTAGCCTGGCATCCGAGGGCCGAGCCTCGGGAAATTCCGCTCGTTGGTCGGCCAAGGCTGGCGCAAGCCGAGGCGACCGGTCGGGGCTTCAGGCTAGTCTGCTCCCGGGATGATCATCGGGTTAGCCTGGCATCCGAGGGCCGAGCCTCGGAAAATTCCGCTCGTTGGTCGGCCAAGGCTGGCGCATGCCGAGGCGACCGGTCGGGGCTTCAGGCTAGTCTGCTCCCGGGATGATCATCGGGTTAGCCTGGCATCCGAGGGCCGAGCCTCGGGAAATTCCGCTCGCTGGTCGCGCGCCTGTCGCTTGCTGCCCGACGGAATTTCTCCGTGGCCAGCTGCGATCGTGTTTCTCCTCCTCTCCAAGCGTCGCCTGGGGAACACCAGATGGGCATTAAATGCTAATTGAGGGGTTACCTGGGAAATCGGATCACCAGTTGCTGCTTGCGAGGAGTGTCAGTTAAGCGGCCGCGATACGCGCGTTCTTCGAGGCGGATGCGGCCTGGGCGCGAGCGGAGATATGTGGACCTAGGGGTACAGGCCACCTGGAGTGTCCTGCACAAAGAATGCGATTAAGGAGAATAACGCTTAGGAAATCGCGGGAAGATACGCCTTGAGAGCCGGATCGGCTCCGGATTCAATGCGCCCGCATTTATTGGAGCCACCCGCATCGGAACGACCGGGGGGCCGCAGTTTGGCTATAAATATAGGTGCAGGTGCGATGGAGCCTGCCAAGCCGGAGCTGTTCAGGTTGCCATGGATCGTGGGCCTCCTCTCCGGCGCATGGTTGAGAGACCCCTACCGAAGGAACGGGAGGCGCGCCCTTCGCGACTTCCGCCAACTAGCCGTTTCATCTGGGATCAACAAGGAGGTTCTCCCCGGCGGAACTCCGCTCTAGGCGTTTCATCCGGGATCACGTCTCCCCTCCTTGAAGTTCAGCCTCCCGATTGAGCTCCGCACCAGACGCTTGATCCGGGACCGCGCCTCCATATGCTCTTCTCCCTTGTATCCCTTCTCTCCCCTAACACTGGGGAGGACCGGAATATCCCTTGGAGGTGGCGTTCCCCTGGAGGCAGCGGGAGCTTCGTCTGCGGCGGCTCCTCGTCTTTTTCGTGAGGCGTGGATGGCGTCTCTGGGTAGGAGCAGTGTGGACTTCTCCTTCGTCCACTTCTTCTTCATCCGCGCCGGCTCTTCGTCTTTTTCGTGAGACGTCGATGGCGCCTCCGGTTGGAAGCACCCACTTCCGGTGGGATTGCAGCCACTTCGGATGGAGGTTTCGGGATCCCAGATCTTCAGCTCCTCGGAGTCTCCACCTCTTCTTTACTTTCTTTACACCCTAATTCCCCTCTGGGAATTCCTTGTAATCACACGAGCACGCCATTGTAACCAAAAATTATTGAAATGAAAAGTGTTGTACATTTTTGAACTGTCTTTCTGGCATTGTTGTTCTACTGGTAATACATCCGCAGGTTAGCGGAATTCCAGCTCCTTGAAATTTCTCGACCATCTAGGGCCTCCAACTGGTAGGAGCCAGGTCGGTTTACCCAGCGAACCCTATACGGGCCTTCCCAATTTGGCGCTAGCTTCCCACCTTCCGCAGGTTGAGATGCTTTAGCTCGCCTTAGCACCAGATCTCCGATTCTGAAAAGCTTCGGTCGGACCTTGGAGTTGTAATATTGGGCCACCCTCCGCTGATACATCGCCATCCGAACCTGCGCCATTTCCCTCGCTTCTTCCAAGAGATCCAGGTTCTCTCGGAGTTGCTCCGAATTGGCCTCGGGTCAGTGTGCGGCCACCCGAGGTGAGGGGAGTCCGAGCTCCACGGGGACAACGGCTTCCGCGCCATAGGTTAGGCTGAAAGGCGTCTCCCTGGTAGGGGTCCGATGCGTGGTCCGATACGCCCAAAGAACATTCTCGAGTTCTTCGACCCAAGCTTGCCCCGTCCGACCGATTCGCGCTTTGATTCCTTGGAGGATTGTCCGATTTGTGACCTCGGCCTCGCCGTTGGTTTGGGGATGCGACACGGATGTGAACCGATGCTCGATCCCGAACTCCTCGCAGAAGTCACGGAAATGCTTGTTGTCGAACTGTCGACCATTATCCGAGATGAGGACCCGAGGTACCCCAAATCGGACAATGATGTTCTTCTTCACGAACTTCCGGACTTGCGCCTCCGTGATAGTGGCCAGCGGCTCTGCCTCCACCCACTTGGTGAAGTAGTCGATTGCAACAATCGAAAATTTCCGCTGAGCTTCCACTATCCACAAGAACACGCCTTACATCATAGTTTGCCATAGTGAGGGAGATCACCATGGCGTCATCGTGGGGGGTCTGAACCCCCTTTACATCTTCATCACAAAAAGTGATTACATTACCGACCCTCTGCCTCTTTGCGACGGCTGCCCCTGACGCTTCAGTCGAGCCCCCTGCGTTCCTCTCGGGCCGGGGGCAGCCCCCAGTGATAGTGTGGATCACGCCCGCGACGGGTCGATTCTGCTCTCGAGGCTCCTGAGGAGCCGGGTCGGCCGGACGCGGGTCTGCGGGGGGACGTCGGTCGTTCACATATCGACCGAGACGCCCTCGGCGGATGAGAGCCTCGATCTCGTCCCGAAGCTGGAAGCAGTCTTCGGTGTCGTGGCCGTGGTCCCGGTGGTACTCACAGTACGCCCGAGAGGGCCTCCTCCCAGGAATCTTCTTCATCTGTCTCGGGACCGGGAGGTCCTCCCGCCCCTTGATTTCCATGAGGATCTGGGCCCGGGGAGTCAGGAGAGGAGTGTACCGGTTGAAACGTCGGGGCGGAGAACGAGGGCGTAGGGCGCCGTTGTTCCTCGCCGGCGACGGGCTTCTGCGCCGACGTTGAGGCGTCGGGCTCCTCCTCCGGCGTGCCTCTTTTCGTCTTTTCTTCCCGAGCTTTGGAAGGATCTCGGCGGCCTCCTTGCTCCGGTGGGCGGACGCCTCCTCGGCGTCCGCATACTGGTTCGCCCGGGACAACAGCTCCGGGAAGCTCCGCGGCAGGCGTTTGTCCAGGGAGAAGGTGAGTCTGCCCTTTCGGAAGCCACGCTTCAGGGCTGAAAGAGCCACCTCCTGGCTCAGGTTCCGGACTTCCAGCGTAGCCTTGTTGAAGCGGGTAAGATAATCCCGCAAGCTTTCTCCCTCGTTTTGCCGGACATCAAAGAGGGAGTCGGAGACCAGTCGCCGCCGGCTACTGACGGCGAAATGGGTGATGAAGAGGCGAGTAAACTGGTCGAAGGACTGGATTGAGTTAGCCTCCAAGCCGGCGAACCACGCCCTTGCCGGGCCACGGAGGGTCGCCGGGAAGGCCTTGCAGAGGAGAGGATCTGATGCTCCGTGGAGGAGCATAAGGGTCCTGAAACTCTCGACGTGATCCCGCGGGTCCGCCGCCCCGTCATAGGGCTCGATCGCCGGCATTTTAAACCCCGGCGGATTCGGGGTCCGCAGGATCCTCGAGGCAAGCGCCGGCTGGGAGGAGATCTCCAAGTCGGCGAAGGGATCTTTGGAGTGGCCCTTCAGGACCTGGAGTTGTCGGTGGAGATCGTCCACCCGCCGGTCCAGGGAGCGCGACCGATGGGTGGGAGACAAGGAGCACCGAGAGGGGGACTGACTGGAGCGCGGGTTCCTTGAGGACTGGGGGATCTGGGAACGCGCCCTGGCCCGCCTCTCGTACCCCGCGCAGCTCCGATGGGAAGGTCCCGGCAGAATGGACCGTGCTCGAGCATCTTCCTCGCGCCGGCGCTCCTCCCCATGGGAGAGGAAGGAGCGCGGGTTGAGGAGGACAGGTGAGCGCTCAGGGAGCAGCGGCTCCTGGGCCCGCTGCGGCACCCGAGATATCACACCCTGCAGGTTCTGCACTGCCTCCGCGAGGGTGCGAACCTGCTGGGCTAACTGGTCGAACTGAGCGGCTTCGACCATCTGAATGGGAGGTGGAGCGGTGGAGTGTTGCTGAGAATGTGTTGGAGACGCAGCGGCCTCCCGGCCGGAGGCGCGAGAGGCCCCGCGACCGGAGGCATTGGAAGCTCCACGACCACCTCGCCGTGCCATTACGATCGCTCTGAGATTCGGGCCCTTCCTCTAGCGCCAACTGTTGCTGGTGGTCCAAACCGAGAACGATTGGCACAGCGGTGTGAACGGGGTCCCGTTTGAGTTGCCTTGGTTGGTGTTGATTGCGCTCCACCTTCCACCGAGAAACCTGCAAGCAAGCCTCGCACCACCACTGGGGTAGTGGGGGCCCTCCGACGATCAAGTCAGAGGAGATTGGAGGAGGAGGAGAGATAATAGCAGCAAGTAAGAGAATGCTCTGGAAGTTCTTGCTTACCCTCCCCCTTCTCCCCCCAGCCGCATATATACCAGGCTGGGGGGTCCTTTTGGGGGGTTGGTCATCGTGTAGCACGATGGAGCTGCCACTGACATGGCCGTTATAGGGCGTCGTGGGGCAGCGCTGGGTACGGCCATGACAGGGCGTAGTGGAGCTCCGCTTTGTACGGCTGTTACAGGGGATCATGGAGCAGCGCCGGATACGACCGTTGCTGGGTGTAGTGGAGCAGAGGGCCGCGGCGTGCCTCTGGGGAATAGCCTGTCGTTGTCGAGAGATGCCCGACTCGGGGTCGGTCTGCGGAGACGAAGATGTCCGACTCGGGGTCGGATTGCTGGATCAAGGGGCTGTCGACTCGGGGTCGGGCTGCGGAGCCGAAGATGTCCGACTCGGGGTCGGATTGCTGGATCAAGGGGCAGCCGACTCGGGGTCGGGCTGCGGAGCCGAAGATGTCCGACTCGGGGTCGGATTGCTGGATCAAGGGGCTGCCGTAGTCTTCCTGGGCGCGCGTGCCGGTCACGTGGGGCATGGTGGCTAAGTTCCCCCGTAACACTTGTTATTAAAGATCTTTTAAAAAAATTAGATTTTCATTCGTGCTTTCTTTGAATATCATTCTTGATACTCCTTGAATTAATTTGAAAAAGATTCCACCTACACTTGATTTGAAAACTATCTTTGGAATCACATTCGATGTGCTCTCATTATAATTTGCTCTGAAATCATCTTAATTGGCTCTGATCTATGCTAATTAATCTTATTCTGACATTATTACCTTGAGTTATATTATTCATATTCTTGCAATAATTTGACATGCATTAACTGAAAATCAGAGTACAATAAAGAAAAGAAATATTTGAGTATCATTATCTTTGTGCTTAATGTTTCATTATCTTGCAACCTTTTTGATGTTGTCAAAAAGGGGAAGAAATATCTGAATATATGCTCATAATGCTTTATGTGTTGATTATGTTAAGTTGATTAAATCTAAAGCATTATCATGAAGTATATTTTAAAGACATATATTTTCTACTTCATGCAACTTAGCTATGCAGTAGTTCTAGAACACAATATATTTTATATTGCACATACTCCAAGTTTTGTCATCATCAAAAAGGAGGAGATTGATGACCCAAAGATTGATTTAAAGATTGATTTTGATGATCACAAAACCTTGAAGTATAATTACAAATGTTTGTGTTGCAAGAAGAAAGATAATTTGTTTTACAAGGAATATAACAAGTTGGAAAAATACAAGAAGGTCTCAAAAGCTCTCAAGAAAAGTTGGAAGAAAGCTACACTTCATTAGCCCAAGATTCAAGTTCAAAGGATTCAAGTTGGAGGGACAATTCTAAAGAAAAACTCAAAAGAACTGTCCTTGAGTCGACTCTTGGAAGTTCAGAGTCAACTCCAGCACTCTAGAGTTTCAAGGAACAGTGCTCGAGTCGACTCCGGGACTCTACGAGTCGACTCCGACTGAGAACAGACAAAAAGATAGAGAGTTGATTTTCAGCGCTACAGTGCTTGAGTCGACTCCTACTTCAGCGCTACAGTGCTCGAGTCGACTCCCAGCTACAGTGCCGGCAGACTCTTATTCACGAGTCAACTCCTACTTCAGCCGAGTCGACTCGAGCATGCTGGAAGGCATAACGGCTAGTTTTTTTTCAACTCCAACGGCTCTATTTTTGTCTCTAACGGCTAGATCTTTGTTCCCACGCCATCCAAAGCTATAAAATCAAGAGGAGAGCTAGGGAAGAAGTTAAGGAAGTGGGAGAAAACACATAGGAAAGAAATTTCAAAGAGATTTCAAGAGAAACCTTCCAAAAGCACAAAAGGGCCATTCAAAGCAAAAGAGAGAAAAGAAGAGCATCCGAGTGAATCCCAAAGCTTCATCTCTAACTGTGTGCTGCCTCAGTGATCCTCTACCTCGTGCGAAATCAGAAGAGGGTCAAGTAAAGAAGAAGCCGAGTTCCCTCATCTACAAAACTTGTTTGAGGGCTTCTCTTTGCTCTATTTGTTTACATTGTTATATTTGCTTGTTTAAGAAGCTTTGATTTATTTTAAACTCTTGTTCTAATATCTTGTAACTTGATTCAATCAAGGGATTGAATCAAGGGGTTAAGGTTTGTTGGTGAGCCAAAGGAAAAACCAACGGTGTAAGGTTGTGGTTGGTGAACCGGGGAAAACCAACTGGGTTGGATTGTGAGCCCGTGAAAACAATCGGATTGGTTCTAGTCGGTGAGCCTGTGAAAACCGACCGAGTTCGTTGTGATCTCGTGAAAAGAACAAGTTAGGTTGTGAGCTTGTAAAACATCCGGCTGTAATCTGAGGAATTATAGTGAAATTTTCAAGAGGTCTTGAAAAGTGGATGTAGGTGCTGGGGTGCACCGAACCACTATACATCTTTGTGTTTGTAATGCTTTATCTCTTATGTTTCATGCCTTATATTCATACTTGATTGTGTAATATCTCTAGCTTTGTTCTCTATTGATTTATAAGTGATTGTTTAGAACTTGCTTAGCTTCCACTCCATTCTTACCATTCACATAGATTAAAATTGATCATACAACTATAAGTTAATTTTAGATCAATTGCACCCTAAAGCCATAGTATAATTGCTCTAGCTTAATTTTCCACTATTTTACTTGTAATTACCTAGAGCTTAAGTAAGTAGCATCTTATCATCCCGCTGCATTCAATTCAAAGTAAAAATTAGAGAACATAATTTTTAGAAAACCCAATTCACCCCCCCTCTTGGGTTGTCATCTTGGGCAACAAAAAGCCCGAAGGCTGAAGTACAAAATTGAGGACCGACCGTACAACAAGTTTGGAGGCCGACCTCGCTTACAAAAAAAAAAAAGAAAACAAGTCTCAGGAGGCGGCGGCTTCATCGGTGTTGGGGTCGTCCACGACGATCACTTGGAGGTCCTCGACGAGACTCGGCTTGGAACCTTCCGCGGCAAGCTCGGCCGAAGCTCCGCCAGCAGTCTCAAGAACTCCCCCGGCAACCTCCCCAGCGGGAACCACTGGAGCCGATTGATTGGCCTCGGCGGCCTCGGTCTGAACGACTTGTCCCCCGACCTCGATCTCGGCGATCTCTCCCTCGACCTCGGTCTCGGCGGCCTCCCCCTCGTCCTCAAGTGCCGAGGGCAGGTCGAACTCGCTCTCCGTGCCAAACCCCAATCTTGGACGGATTCCCGAAAGGTCGAGCTAGGGACAGTATCGCGCCATCTGCCTCCGAAAATTTTCAAAACCTCGGAGGAATCCGTCCACGGTCTTCTCCACCAGCATATCGCGGAACTCTTCCGACTCCTTGAAGAGCTCCACGGCATTCTCAGCTCGCTCGAGTGCCTTCTTCTCTCGGACCTCAAGCTGCTCGACCTTTGGGCGGAGAACTCCGCCCTCGTACTTGTAGCCGGCGGCTTCAGAGCGAGCCTCAGCAAGGCGCGCCTCGAAGGCGCGCAACTCTGATCTCACCAAAGCATGCGCGGCCCTCTCCTCTTCGAGCTCATCGACGATCGCTCGCCGCCCAGCCTCAGTGGCCTCCCTCCGCGCAATGGCTTCCGCCAACGCGGCCTCCAACTCTGCAAGCCTCTTCTCGGCCGACTCCAGTTGTCTGTGGAATCACTGAGACTCATTCTGGCATTTCGAGGCGATGAATACCAGAGTGTCGATTTCGTGAATATACTGCAGGAAAAACAACGATAAGTGAAAACGAAGAGAATACCGATGACTAAAGACAAAATGAGAAGGCGGCTTACCCGAACAGTGTTGCGTGCGGTACGTCTGGTCGACAACTTCTTCGAGCCCAAGGGCTCTGAACTCGGCCCGGTCGGCCGGGAGCATCGCGCGGCGGAACACTGCACGCGTGACGTCGCCATCCCGGAAGGTCGAGCTGCCCTCGCGGATCGGAGACTCTGGGTCCGCCGACTCCCCCCAGAACGTCCTCCGGCCCCCGAAGAACTCGGCCCGCCCGAGCTCGTGGCGATGGGGCGGGACATGCTCGAGACCCTGGGGCCCCTGCTCGGCTCGGGCCCCGAGCGCCGTAGACGGACAATTCGTCGGCTTGCTCGTTGGGAGATGGGGGCGGGACGTGTTTAAGGCGCCGAGTCCGACGCCCCCCCCTGGAACCCGAGCTCGTACGCTCGGTGACTGGGGCCCTCTCCCGGGCAGACCCCGATGTCCCAGCCCCGGAGCCCCTCGCCTTGGCGAGGGCAGAGTAGCAGCCGGCCTGGTCTTCTTTCGGGGCTCGGGAAGAGCTCCGCCGGCCTCAGCAGCCCTCCTCTTCAGACGGGAGAAGAGAGATGTGTTGCTGGTCGGCATGTGGGGAATATCTGAAACGAAGAAAAGAAGAAAAACCCTAAGAAAAGAAGAAAATAAATAAGACAGAAAACAAAGCAATACGACCGCTCTTACCCTCGGGGCGCGCCGAGCTCAGGTCGACGTTTATCAAGGCCTCCTCTCTTTAGGAGGTCGGTCAGGTTGATGTCCTTCTCGAGACCCCGCAGAGCATCGAGAACCCTCTGCTCGTCCGACGTGAGCTCGGAGAACCTGTTGAGGGCCTTCAGCCGGGGATGCCCCCACCTCGGGTCGAATCCCTACGACACCTTGGACGCAAGAAAGAAAAATCTCCCCTTCCACTCATGGATAGAGGAAGGAGCACCTCAGAAAAGTGACATACCGCTCCGAAAGGCGAAGTATAGCCACTCTCCGTCCGCCAGGTTCGTCTTCAATAAGAAACACCGGCGGTAGACGCTTACCGAAGTCGGGATCCCATGCGCAAGGCAAAGGGACAAAAACCCGACAATGATCCTCCACAAGTTCGGAGCGAGCTGTGCTGGGACGAGTTGGTACTCCACCAGCAAGTCATTCACGAACTCATGGAGAGGGATCGGACATGCACTCCGATCCGACCTGGAGGTGGTCGCATCACCCTGTCCTCCGGCCCCGTAGTTTCGAGGTGAAACCCAGGCCGAAAAAAGAACCGAGTGCGGACCAGCTCCAGTTCCTCCCCCGATAGACTCGCCCCGACCTCACTTGGACCAAAACCCATTTTAGAGGAAAGAAAACGAAAGAAGAAGAAAG